>NC_045690.1:13048837-13351868 GCF_003331165.1 Xiphophorus hellerii | reverse complement strand
CCCTTATTACTTTGATACCTCTAAATTAAATCAAGTGCAACCAAAGTACCTTACACTCTCTAAGTTTATATCCAAAGGAATGTAGAAATCATTGATTATTCTTGTTCCACTTCACAATCTAGTGTTGCTGTCACTTAAAATCTCAATAAACAGATAAAGCATAACAGAAAAGAGCATGTAAAGGCTTTTTGCAAGGCACTGTAGTTTAAGTATATTCTCTTCGATTAACTAGAATGTGCTACAGATGTTACACCCCGGAAGGAACAGACAGACAAGAAAGAATAAAGTGTTTTCCTTCTCATTTAACCCCGTAGTGTGAGGTGATGTAGCCCTGTGTTCACCTTCTAATGGATCAACACCAAACACCCGATTCTTTGCCCTGCAGACGGACACTTCTGAAACATTTTCCAACAGCTCTACATTCATTAATATGGAATTACAAGGCTAAATACTGATAGTGATAGACCTTATTATTTTGAGCCATATATACACATTCATTTGTTTGGGATATATTAGATACACAAATTGTGTTCTGTAATAAAATAAATATTTGCATTCCTTGGAAACATCCACTCACAGGCAAAAGACTTTTACCTGAACTGAAGGATGAAATCATTGTGGGGATTATGGGAGCATTATAGTTGCAAATGTGCAAAATATTTTCACAACTTACATATGGAGTGGCATATCCAAACTGTAGTGCATACATAGATACATACATACAGAGATGGAAGCTACATGTTTCTGGGATTAAACATATTCCCTTTTCAGTGGGGAAGAGGTGCAGAGTTACCATTGCAGAGCCTTGCAACATGGCTGAGCTGTTTGTAGGCTTTAGGCACCTCCAAATATATAAAAAAAGAAACGCTCCATGTCTCCATCTATGGTCTGCCTCAGTCACTGCATGGTCAGCCATATCCAGCAGCCCCACAGGAGCTGCTTCATGTGAACCAGGTAGACAGCCAAAGCAGCCTCCAGCTCCTCGCATGCTCTCTGTGGCCGCCTGCGGTCGGTGCAGTACATCGCAACGCCGAGGAATGACATGAGTAGGAAGAGGCAGGTGAACAGGGCAAGATGGGGCCGGGCCGGCGTTGTCTCATAGGCTGAAAAATGAGAGCACTTTGTAAGTGTTTTGGCTTGTAAATGACTAGCATTTAAATGAAAGTGTGCAAAAGACTTTCTTTTTGGATCCAAGAAGCACAGAATAGAAAAAAGCTGATTGTCTGCAATCAAAAGGCAAGTAACATCACATTTTAGAGCCATAAACCTATAAATACTAAAAGCATGAAATTTAAATATGTCATAATTAACCTTTCCACTAATTTTCAGAGTGGATAAGTAATTTTAAGAAAGTCTTTTCTAAAAAACAGGACGTGATTAATGGGTTATTGCAGTACACAGACAGTTTTTTTTATGAAAATGGGCTTTCTAAATGTCACTTTTTGGTGACAGAAAAACAGAGTAATGATTGTGAAGATTGCCTACAGATTATATTGATAAGGTAAATGAAAGTACATAAGTGAAGAGGATGTATTTCTCCTCATGCAACAAAAACAATCTTCCCTATGTTTCCTATCTGTTAAGGGAATGAACAACACAAACCCAAGAAGCTGAAACAGATAGCTTAAGCGGGAAATCGACAGCTAGACCACCAAACCAACTGCAGCTGTTGTTTGCAAAAATATTGTTTACTAGGTAAGAAAACACTTTCTTTTACAACAGGCTTTTAGTCTGCGTATTCTCTATCAGTACAAAACATCGGGTGATGTCTGCAGATTGCATTAAATCATGAACTGCCGTCTCCTCCAATATGTTTAGAAAACAACAATTATGAGCTTCAGGTTATAATTTCTCCCAATGCTTGACTCAAAGGTTGAAGTAATTTTTGGGATCCAATCTTCTATGTGTATGATTGATTTTGTATAAATTTAATTTACTGCTTATTTCTGTAAAATTAATTTTCTTCTCTGAATTGAACCGACATCAGTCAGGGTAAGGAACAAAACTGTCATGACCTCTAAATCTGAAAAATGATGTTGCAGGCCCTTTGATTACAAATTAACCATTTTAGTACAATTTGTGATATTTATGTGCCTTCGATTCTTAAAAACAAGAGAATATCAGTGATTAGTGTGACCACGCTGTGCATATCAAGCAAAAGTAGCTTGTAACAAATTATGAAAGGTAAATTTTGTGATGATTTTCTGTAGATATTGACAAAAATATTGCAGTGTTGGTGCTCCCCCATGCAACTCAGTGCTCCTTTTGAATAAACTTACCACCTAAAGGCTCACAGTAAATATCTGTGAAACCAACAGAGAATAGATTTTGAGTCAACAGAAGCCAACTTCAATGATTTACACCAGCTACAAATCAGTTATTGTGGTCTGACAGTCCACTTTCACTCAGGACTTAATGTACTGTCATTTGCATTGCGAGATTTATTTGCTCTTTCATGTTTGGTCGCTTATGCATTCCTACGCTTGAGTGCATTTACTTAATTAAATTCCTGTGAATGTACAGCTGACAGTGACAAACATCAGGGAAAAAACTTTTAAAAGTCACGCAACTGAACTCTGCAAAGGGTTATAAGTTCAGTTTTCTCACCATGTACTGTGGTCTCTGGTTCCCTGAATCGAACCCTGCGCTCGCCCTTCCGTCTGTGGTTGGTTTCTGCGTCTGACCCATAGGGACTTGGCCTCTTTAGAATGGAGGTAGGGACTTTGCCACTGGTTGCCTACATTAAAATTAACTCAACATGAATATTCTGCACAGATAACAGTTCAATGGACAAATAAACGAGAAATAACACGTATTTTGTGAACAAGTCCCCACCCTTACCTTAGGATTTGGCGTGTCTTCCTGTTGGTGGTGGGCGTCTTTTCTGTGACGCACCTCGCAAACTTTCTCACGGTGGGAATGAGGAAGACAGTTGACAGTGTCTCTGAGGGACTCTGCAGCAGCGAAGCGTTTGGACAGCGCCGACACGCACTGGCCCAGAGAATCTAGAGAGAAAACCATGATCACACAGAGCATGAGCAGGGAGCTGATTAATGTTTCTGTCTGAGGTAAAGACGGAGAGAGTGAACCGAAGGTAAATGTGGAACATGCAAATGTGTCCCAACACAGGAGCCAGGATGTTAACCCTTGCATGCTGCTATTGTTCTGCTATTGTTCAGCATTAAAGTGTGAATTTTCCATATTGTGTTCAATTCAATTCAACATTTGGGAAGTGATCAACAAACAATGAAAATGCAACTACAGATAAAGATTGTAAAAGCAGCTTATCTGATTTTCTAAACAATTATTACTCTTTAATAATGTTGTTAAATACCTGAGCAGCAAATTAGTTTTATCTATATTTTTCAACAAAAAACAATGTGCAATGTGTGTTAGAGACTTAATCTCACATTTTTTTACTTTCTAGGATGCAGTGACCATTGCCATCCATTAAAAAACTCCTTATAATGTTTACGGTTGTTTTCTTGCTGGTGTATAATATTTCCTTAGCTGATACTTCATCCACTGATGCAGACTGAAATCTTAACATCTCAGGAGCCCTTATAGTATTTAGGTGCCTCTATCCTGATTGTGAGGCAGCTTTAATGTTTCATTTTTTCCAGTGAATAATAAAAGCTTGTGTTTTCTTTTCAACAGCTCTCACTCCATGCTGAGCCGTTATAACATCGCCTTTAATGGTAACCATGTAGTGTTAGTTAATACATACCATGGGTTGTTTATTGACTGAAAAATGCAAATGATTCAAGAGGTCATGTTACACTGATTAAAAGAACTGAAGTCATTACATCAGAAGGATAGCTTTAAGTTTCGTTGATTTATTTAATTAACTGGCAGATAACAATTCCTTATTGTTTGTGGCACCCAACAGGGGTCAGTGTTGGGCACTAAATTGACTAAATTGTTTGTTTTATAAATCAATGAGAATTTAGCTTATCCAAAGTGAACTAGAGAACGAATTGTACTGATTTGTGGAATTTACTTGGTGTGATGCCTATACTAAAACATATAGACTTCACATTTTTATTTAAATAAAAACAGTAAGTTAAAAAAAACAAAAACACAATTAATCTGACAAAATGCTTTAGGTTAACTTGTGTCTAAGGTCTATTAGGACGAATAAGTCTAAAAATAACAGAGAGAAACTAAGGACAAACTTGCATCAGAAGCCAAAACAAGCAATGATAAATCCTGTAGATGATCTAGAAAGCTTAGCTTGGAATGAGTCTGCATGTTGCTACAGGCACTTTGGCGACATGAGTCTGGTTTCTATTTATGAGTGAAACAAATCTGAATCGATCAAAGAGCCTTGAGGCAGTCTCTACAGTTGGCAATTTTGAACTGCACCACTTTGCAGCAGCTTTACATTCACAGAGCAGTTTAAAATACACAAAGGTGACCAAAGAATACATCATTCTTTTTTTTGTAAATTAAAATGATAATTGAAGTTGTCTTTTATTTTTACAGATAGATAATCAGATGACGGAAACAGCCTGTTTGTTTTAAAAAAAAATTAGTAAAATAGATTATTAAGAAATAAAAGATATTTTAGCTTTTTATCCATTTTGGGCCCATTTATGTAGATTCGTTATAGATTATCCAAATAATACATTGTATTGTGTTTTAAAGGAGTTAACCGTTGTCCAACATTAATATGTGATGGGGATACAAACATGATGAAGTATACAACTTCATGTGCATTTGGAATTTACCGTTTATCAATGGTAATGTTCCAAGGTAAAAACAGCTGCTGACCAAAAACAAAGCTAAAGCGCACCAAGCAGAAAACATGGTGGTGATTGATGTTTTGTTTTTTTTATTATTATTATTTTAATCTCAAGTGCACACGAGTTATGCAACAGAATGATGATTCCACTTATAAAAGGCTTTAGCATGGCCAAGTCAAAGTCTGGACTTAAACAGAATAGAGATACTCTGGTTTGTTTAGACACTCTTCTATGTGGTTGAATTAAAATAACTATGCACAGACAGTGGGGAAAAAAAATCATTGCAAATTAGCAAACACTTAAAAGCAGTTGTTGAAATTAATGGCACAAGTTGGTTTGGACAGCTTTTTCCCCCTTTAACTAATCAAATAATGACCTAAAAACTTAATGCTGTATTAACTTGGGTTATCTTTGGGTTATTTATAAAAGACTAAATACTTTTTGACAACAAGCAGTAACAAAAAAATAGAACAAACATCTATTTATTTCATCTAAATATGTGCTTTCGTCAACACCAGACAACATTTCGGTGAAGCAAGACCTTGTTTATAATCTTCTCTGAGCAATAAAGGATTCTGACAAGCTTTCTGGTATTACATGTATATTGCTGTGTCTCTTTGACGCTGTGCAAAGTACAGCTACCATTTGGCCCCACAGAAAGCTGACTTAGCAGCCTGGGTGATTCTAATGTATTACTCTTTTTACAACACAGCAGTCCTCACAAAAATGCAGAGTTAAGAAGTTGGAAGGAAGAAAAAGAGGGAGGGAGTCTTTGGCTTTGCAAGTTCAAGAGAAGCATACTCACGACGCAACAAATCGTGGCCTCAAACTGTCACAGAGCCATATATCTGCTTGTTGTTCTGCATAAAACCATTTCTGTGTTCAACACAACTGCAAGTGTTTATTAATTTAACATTTTCAGTGGTTGACATTCTCTGCAGAAGCACTTCAGATCAGCTGTGCATTTTCACAGGCAGTGCAGCTGAACGACAGTATGTTAACAGGCGTCTTCCACTAGTTACACACCCATGTTTGATTTACAGCAGCTATTAAGTTGTGTATTTTAAGCATCTCTGTTGTAACATTTCTTTGGAAAGAGACTTGTGTTTACTTTGCTCTTCTGCAAAATTTGAGTGTTTACCTGAATATTCAGTCTTGCCGATCTCAGCATAGACGGTTGCCATGAGCTCCAGGCTTCTGGCTGTTATTGGATGGTCGTTACCAAAGGTCCTCTGATTAATCTTTGTAGCCTAAATCATACAAATAAAGGCATGTTTAATTTTTAAAATGGATGTTGTAGCAAACAAGAAAACAATGTAGACAAGCCAAAACATGTAACATATCCATACTTTTTCACTCCAGTAATTAGACGAGTAGCAGCATTTTGAAAATGGAGAATTGATCTAAATCAACATGCAAAAAGTGCCACTAATACAAGTGAGTGGATATGAAAAGTGAATAACTTTTTTGAGATCTTTGGGAGAGAGGAATGACTCTACCTTAGCTAAAAGTTTCAATTGGAAAAAACCTTCTTTTGCAATGGAGCTAATGAACTTCTCAAATTAAAAATATATATATATCTATTGCTATTCCAAAGTAGCATTCTCACTTGATGTCACTTGATTTAATTTAGAGGTATAAGAATAATTTTAAGAAAGATTTTGTCCAAATAAACAATATTCTTTATATATGCACAGGCAGAAAAAGCAGTAATGAAAATCCCAAACATACCTTACCGCTGTATTCTAGGGCAAGATGTGGTCTAAGAAGAGAAGAGAGAGAATTGCCATTACACAAAAATGCCAATATCTTTTTTCTGTTTGTAATAACAATAATAAGAAAATGTTAAAAAAAAAGTTTTTGCAGAGACACTACCAATAGGAACTTCACCACCAAATCAGTTCTAGTGCTAAACCAGTGCAACCGCTTACTTAGTATCAGTTATTCCTGTTTCCACTGCAGCAAACTCAGGCGTCAATAAACATTGTTAAGCCTGTGTTTAATACTTGATAGATATAATAATTTGTTTTGAGTCTCATTTAAGACAAAAACAGTAAAACCAAAGAGCTTCATTATGAACAACAGGTAGGATCGGTATTAGTTTAACTTGAGTTCACTGCCTCTTATCTTAAACTTGATTATTTTATTATCATCTAACATTGTTTGACCAGATCATTGCGACACATTAAGCTGTGTAAACAGCAGATATATTCCAGTGAATCCACAAATGTTTCAGAGTCACGTTTCTGTTTTGTTTCCCTTCTGTTTAGATGTTGATTTAGTTAACCAGGAGGGAGCAGATATTTAGTAATTAGGAAACATATGACTCTTGAGTTTATAATTTGTCTGATCTGTTTTTAGATTTCTATTTTAAATGCTTCTTTTACATTGGTTATAAATAAAAAGAATCTTTAAGTAATAGAGAGTTGTCTTTGTGCTTCTTTAGAGTGATAAAGATAGAATATTGTTAACTCACTGATGTTTGACCAATAATTAAATGTAACCTACAATGTAAAAGCTGTTATTCACAACTGGCAGGGCACTTGAGTTTCACAGTTTGGATCATAACAGCAGGACATTTGAACATGTGCACGCTGTGAGTGGACAACACAGCTGTAAGCATGCAGGCGCCTCGTTGAGGACGTGGAGACCTTTCATTTCTGCCAGAGCCTTCTATCCTCCAGGGAGAATTATGGAAGGAATGCTGCTTACAGTTTGGTTTACTGTCTCATGCTTCCCTGTCGGTATCCTGTCAAGTGCTAAGCTAAGTGAACGTGATGTGTTTCATTGAAGACCTGCCGGTCGTTCCATGCATAACTGCCCTGAAAAAGTCAACCAAGGGCATTTGTGGCCCTCATAGCCAAGCATGTCCCTGTAGATGTAGAGCAAGCTGTGTTTAGTGTTCAGCTTGTAGGAACCAGATGCCAGGTTCATACAAATTCATCATTTCAAAAATGTCATACTTTTCCTACCGGTCTTCAAATGTTCTGTAAATCTGAGTGCAAAAGCTTTATACTACAAATGTGTAGTGATTATAATATTTTTATTTTGTTTTTATGGTCCAAGAATCATAAAACTACATAACGGTCAAATCTTTCATGATTATGTTTCTGTTTTGCATATTGGCTAATTTAGGTCAGCTCTGCTTTAATAAAATTGTAATTAGTCAAATTAGTTTCTAATGAGCTGATTGATATGAAATTCTCACCAGATGTCAGTAACAACCCAAGCAACACAAGGAAACCAGTGCATATAAATCCATGAATTGGATGCCAAGTAATGACATAAAAATTACATAAAAATAAGTATAGAATAGGCTTACAAAAATAATTAAATACTGAATAAAAGCCTGTTTTTGATAATAATCACCTCAGTATAGCTCCCATTGCTTCGTATGTGTAAATTACTTGAGTTTTTACCTGAATATAAATATGTTCAAATGTTGTGTTCCATACTTAGTTTATCCTCTCCATGAGAAAATCTCTGTTCAAAGACCTCCTTACTCTAAAATATTAGGGATCAGTTACAGATTTCTATTTACAAGGAAGAATTCCTGAGACTTGTATTAGATCTAGTCAGAGCATTGAGGGATCATTTTCATACATGCAGAGGCCAAAGAGAGTTTACATGTTTTTCAAGCTTTCCAGCCTTTTTTGGGGTTACATTTCTAAAGCACAGAGGAGCAGTGTAAGAGGAGAATCAAATTCCTGCGTCCTTATTTAGGTGGAAACCCGAGCCATGACGGAGTATAGCCATGCTCAGTCATTACCATCTCATTTATGTTTAACTACTGTATGCTGCTTGCATTAATTAAACACAGTGACCAGCAGATCACTGTGCAAACATTCCACCCTCTGTTACCCTCCACAGCAATCAGGTTAAATGGCCTTTTCTCAGCAACGACAACAGAGGCAGAGAAAATAAGGTGTATGGTACGGCCTGAACAAAGTACCAATGCGACCGGAGACACCAGATACAGGGAGAGAGAGCAGTGTCTTTTTCCTCGGTATATGCAAAAACGTTCAACTCATTAAAGTAAGAGTTCTCCATAAGTGGAACATATCTTATATAAAAAGCCTAATATATCTATTTGTAATTTCAATTTTTTTAGGAATGATTTCGGCTAATTTCCTAAAATATTAAACTATGAGCATGTGTATTGATATAGATTCTTGAAATATTTTTTTTTTCCTTTGTTGCAAGGCAGTGAATCTTCATTAAAATTCAGTAACCCCCACACAACACACACAGCAAAATCTAATTATTTGTATCTTGAATTTTTAGGGCCTAGTTCTACATCGGTTTTGTGAGGCAAATAAGAAAAGGCAACAGAACCATCCAGCCTCCCATATGATGTTAGCATTATTTAGAAAATAAAAATCTAAGTATCACAATAAAATTATATAGTTTGTGACAGTAAATCCACCCACAATGAGCCTGTTGAGTCGTTAAACCTGCAAAACGTCTTACACCCCATTAACTGCTTTACATTGAGGCCTCAGCAGGACATAGTTTTACCTACTGTTTGCTCATGATGCAGAGCTGAGCCAGCCGTTCGAGGTGTTGCGCTTGAGAGGCCTGTTCTGAAAGCTCCTCTGGGTTTGTCCATCCTGCAGAGCCCAGGGTTGCCTCCTCCTGAGGCCCTGTTACCGAAACACAGGGCATGGAGTAAGTCAGTCAATAATGAGCAATCTCCCCCCTGTGTTTTTCAGTCTTCCCAATCCACACAGAGTGCAAAAGATACATTTCAGCAACCAACTATCAGCCTGTCTGACACTGCTGCAAACTATACGCTTGAAATGTGACGAGGATCCAACTGAGAGCCGGAGACAAGAGAGCAGAGATAAGAACAGGACAGAGCAGATAAGGGCGTCAAACAACACGGTTTCCACGCCCACGATGAGAAGCACACAGTGACGAACCACAAACAGAAGGAAAGCACATTAAGCACACAAAACACATACGCCATCAATAGCACAAGTGAATGAAAACAAATCAGTGGTACAGGCGAAGACTTCCTACTCAATTTGAATCCAAATACAGTGATAAATATGTCAGCAGCCAGAAAGGAAATACACTGAGGTGGATAAGAAAAATGGCTTCTCTGACTGGGAGAAGTCTACCGTCCAACCTGAGTCAGTGCTGATTCAGGTGCTTCGGTTAGCTGAAGTGACACAGTTCCTAATGAAAAAATTTGACCATTTGTCTCCCACTACGCCTGTCCCTGACCTCCTCCACCAATCCCACAAAACACTGGTCTGCTGCTTCAGCAGCAGACGGAGGGGAACAGGCAGCCGTCTGGAGCGGTGAACGAAGCAGGTGATGAATGACTGGCCTAGCTCTGAATGCTTGACACAAGGCACCCCCAAGTTTATCGTAAAAAAAGATAAAGCTGTCAACTTTAAAATATTTAAATGTCTTGTTGACTTTTGAAAATTACATGTAGTATCACACACCTTATTTTAGCAAACTAGTATAAGGACAAAAATGGTTGATGTCATGGTGGATCCTTACACTTTTATACTCACCAAAATACTAACACAAAGTTGACCAGCTTCAGTTTTTTGTGAGGTGTTGAAAATAGTCTTCAGATGAAGAACAAAAGCTGTAGGAAACTAGAAATGAAGCTGTATTTTCTATGGAGGCTGTTATCACAGGCTGAACAGACATTTGTTTTTCGGTTTGTAGTTAGAATCTGGATTTTCCCAGCTCTCAGTCAGAAATTCGAAGAATGTTTTCGAAAGCTGAGACTAGAAGCACACGTTATACTGTACTATGTCTTTTGTTAGCATCTGGTAGCTAATAGCAGTAAGCACTACAATAATTAAGAAATCCAATATGACCAAGTACTATTCAGATGCGAGGTCATTCCCAGATTTAAGCTCCAACTTCCAAAACACAAACAGTGTAAGACATCATAACTAGAACAGGAACCTAAACCTGTTCTGTCTTAACCTTTTAAAGAATGTAATATTAGTAAAAACATTTTAATTGCAGAGTTGTGTAACAGCAACTTCTCTTCCCTGTGACGTTGCCTCTGATATAGATTATGACCAAAAAATGCTTAGTAAGGTTAATATATAGTTACAGGGAATGAATGATTTAACAATAAATCACCCAACATAAATTAAATCTTATGTTATTGATTTTGATAAGATCTTGTATGAAAACTATTTTGTGAAATGTACCTTTAACTTATTTTTATGTAAATGAACGCTCTTAAAAGAAAGAAATCAGAATCAACTAAAATTGATACCGGCATGTCAGAAATCAGCCACATCTGTTACTTGTGGATCCTTACACTTTTATACTCACCAAAATACTAAATTTCTATGATATTGTTATTATTCAGCAAACATTTTAAAGCTACTTTTTTAAAGTGTTGTTTTCTATATATGAACTGCCAAATGTCATACATGTTACTTGGAAATGTAGGTCATTGGAAATTCTTGGAAGCCAGAGCCAAACACCACAAAATCAAAGTCCATTATTGCACAGTGGACTTTGTGTGGACGCAGGCTGTGTGCACTCATTTTCCTAGAAATCTTCCCTAAAAGGTGGAACTTTAAAAAAAAAATACTCACCTGGGCTCCCCTGAAGAGCGGTGAGCTCGATCAATGCCACTTCGTAGAACATCTTTTCAGCCTGGATGAACTGGAGGGCCTTCCCATCTGTTTATATAGGTAAAGGACTGGTCTCAGATGACAACAGGATTAGTCAGTTGTGGGAGTTAAAAACAGCCGTCACGTTTCTTTTTTCCGTCCCGCTGGACAACAGCCATTCAGGCCAAACAGAAGGTGTAGCAATCCAAAGCAGGCTGTTAATCTCATCATGTGGATCTTAAAGTTCAGATTTAGTGTCTGAATCACACATTGTCTTCAAGAGTAAACAAATCTCTTACTGCATTATATCCTTTTTTTGAAGCCAGTTTTAATCTCTTAAGTTTCTAATTTCAGTACAAATTCTTTGTAAAAGATTTCGACAGGAGTTTTTTGTTCCCATAAAAAGACTCTATGAATAACATCCTAAAAATAGCTCACTTTGCAAAAGCATTCAGGGCACTTAGTGTACTTGTCACTGAAAAGAGACACCATTGATGCACGTCAGATTATTATGACGACCAATGGAACAGAGAGTGCTTAAAATAAATCTACCAGTCTCTTTTTAGGTGTCCTACTTAATGTCAGATTTCCCATGAGTAAAAATTACAACCAAAACATCTCAGTTTGTATCAGTTCTGTGACTCCACATCAAAATTACACCAAAACATCAACAAGGTTAAGAATACAAACAATAGATTTTCTCTTCTCCTGGAGAGCAGGAGGGTTGCCGGATTTTGTTACATGCACAATAACCATAAAACTTTACAATCCAAACAAAAAAACGTATCTACAAGCCTATAAATGGACAAAATGGAAGACACGTTGCTGTTCAAAACTATTCACAATCCTTGAACATTTTGCCACATTACTTTGATACCTCTTCTTCAAACCTGTTAACAGCTTTCAGAAATCACCTAATTAGTACAATAATTCAGTCTCAGTATAAATAGGGCCGATTTGTGAAGACCTCAGACGTTCATGAAAGAACAGTATTGTGAAGACCATGTAACTCAGCAGACACCTCAGAGATACTGTTCTGGAGAGGTTCAAGATCGACTTAGGGTTTAAATTTATGCTTGTGGTTCATTGTTGCGACAACCCACAAACTTAAGAAGAGCACATTAAGCAAACAGAACACATATGCTGTCAATACCACAATCAAGTAAAAATGAATCAGAGGTACAAGCAAAGGTTTCCTGCCTAATTAGAATCCAAATACAGTTATAAAGCCGAAATATGGTGAGGTGTGTAAGAAAAACAGTAGCTCTGACCCAGGAGAAGTACTGTTCAACCTGAGCAAGCAGTTGGGCCTTCAGCAGCTATAAGGTGAGCCATCTGTGCAGGAGAATAAAGGGGATGAGGCATTGCCCAAGGTTGGTGCACTTCTTCTGACTGCTATATTTAACTTCCCTGAAGCACAACAATCCATCAACAGGAACCATGCACAATTCTTTCCTGGGAACAGCCTCTGCTCTGAACTGGTAATTGGACACCAATAAAAAAAAAATAAAACAACAGCTTGCATTAACACTAGGAACTTCAAAGACAAATCCGCTCACACGTGCCACGAGACCCAGGTGTAAACTGAAATGACCTCCTGGGGAAACAACTAAACTTTAAACTAAGAAACAATTTTAAAAAATTGTTCTGAACATAAATTATGTAGGTTTAATAACTAAAAGACACTCAACAAATTTGATTGAATTCTAAAAAACAGGAGTAGGTTTATAACTGAGACATAAATCATACCAAACATTGTTTAAACAAAACAAAACAAAATAAACAACCAACAAACAAATCTAAATGAATAGGGCAAAATGCAAACCATGTTGCATCCTGAAGAAAAGAAATTATTTCAAGTTAAAATAAAAATAATTATTATTTGGCAGTTTCATCAACTCAACTTTAGACTGAACTGACTTCAGCAGCTCTGCAAGGTAGAGATATGCTTAACATTCACACTTTGATCAAAATAACAGTTTTTAAACTAAATTTAAACAGGAAATATTGTATACAGTATTATATATTGAGTGTGATTGATTTTGCCATCAAATTTCAAATGTTTTCCAACAAAAGTCGTGACATAAAGAGATTTTTAAATTGGATTTCACTAATACTAAAAATCCTTCCTAAAGAATGATGTAGATTATTTTTATTTTTATCTCTAATACAACACAGTGGCTACAATTTGTGGCCCATTTTTGTGTGCAGATTGGTCTTTCACATCAGCAGGGAATTAGGCTATTTGAATATTTAAATTCTTTTTTTCCCAGGTCATGTATTTATATCCTGCATAGAGAAACATGAGAGAAGAAGCTGGTATTTTTGCTCTCATAAAACATTTGTGTGAAACTATGAAGTTCCCACATCCTAGTTCCTGTTTGGGCAAACTGACCTATAACCTTCTTCCCCAGAATGCAGCTGCAAAAAGAGCACAGCTCTACTACTTCTGCTCATGTGATGCATGTGAAAATTACTACAGTGCCTTCCAAATTATTCACGACAACTGAATGTCTTGCACTTTTCTTCTCAGTACAACCATAAACCTCAAGTAGCGCTTGATTTTGAAGCAGAACGAAAGTCGTACATGGTTTCCAATTTCTTTTAAAGACAACATTCTAAAAAGTGTGACATGCATTTAACCAGCTCCATTTACTCTGAAAATCTTGTGTAGACAGTTGCTTTTTAAAGTGATATAATTTTTTTTTAAAAGAGTCCACGTAGGTAATACAACAGTTCTATAAATACAGCAAAACTAACAGGTTTGTTGGAGAACATTAAAGAACAAACATGACTATAAAGGAGGGATAAAATTGTGAAGTTTAAAGAAGCATTTCAGCCCCGTTCAATCAATCATGTAGGAATAGAAGGAGTGTGCCACATGGTAACTCTAGAGGAGCTGCACAGATCTACATCTCAGGTTGGAATATCAGCACACATCGTTCCCCAAGCTCAAACACAGGTATTTTAGTTCCTAGAATCAACTTTAAATGAGCTTTTGGTTCTTTATTTCAACTTTAAATGAGCTTTTGGTTCTTTATTTCATTATGGTCCTGTTTTCCTGTGTTTGCTCCCAAAACCAAAAAGCTGGAACTGCAGAATCATGTCTTAAAATTCAAGAATTAGCTCAAGTTTTTAATTAGAGTGAATGTTTTGTGTCTGTGTACCATTTTAAATCCAGGTTTTTGATGACTTATTGGTTTTAATCATTTTCATCTTTTATTTGTACATTTCTTTTTAAGCCTTATTTGTTTTAGGAAATATGTTGTATAAATAAAATTGACTTGACAGGTCATTCATTGGTCATTCACAGTTCTAGTTTTCATGACACTGAAAAATGAAAAATGTTTTGATTTTTTTTTAGGAAAGTGATGAACAGTTTCATTTGCACGAGCCATTAATGGGGACCAACGAACTTGTGAAAGACGGTGCGGTCAGATGAGATCAATATCAAACTTTTGGGCAAACATATAAACAGTGGTGCATGGTGGATGGACAGTGGTCAGAGATGAAAAATCCAGAAAAATTCTTAAAGAAAACATTTAAAATCTGCATAAATACTATAGATAAAACTGAAGGTTTACTCTCCAGCACGACAACAACCCTGAACATAAAGCCAGGATATATAATGGAATGGTTTAGATCTAAGCGTATCCATGATTTTTTTTAATCAAAGTTCAGACATAATCCTATTGGAAATCTGTGTCAATATTGAAAAATGTTGTTTAAATGTGCTCTCTATCCAATTGTACAGAGCTTCAGCTATTTTACAAAGATTATGGAAGAAGTTATTGCCACTTTGCATTGGTCTATAACATAAAATCTCAGTAAAATACACGGATGATTCAGGTTGCTACTATAGAATTATTAACACTATATTTAAATTCATTGTAGCTTGGTTTTAACAATTATTATTATTTCAACTGTTATTATTAATACAACAGGACATTCTTATGGCTGTAATGTTACACTAAAAGTAAGAGAGTGTTACTCTACTGTACATGAAACACCCCAATCTGACCTGACAAAACCCATTACTATTAATGAGCTTCTGTAACTCAAAAGATTTAACTCTGTCATGGTGTCCTGAGCAGGCTGGGAGGTTGCAGTACAGTAGCCACTGATAGACTGAAACTCTGCAAATGAACCTGTTTTAGACAGAGATAGGTAAAGCCATGCTGAGGTGGATAACCTGAGCTGGCTAAATTAAGCACAGAAGTATCTCAGTAACAAGGAGACGAGCCGCGAGGGTAATATATCCTGAAACAGAACACCTTTCTATTATCTCAGTGTCCTGTACTGCTGTAGTTTATAGTGGCAGTGAAGTGGAAATCCATGCATGCGCTTCTCGGCGCAAATGCAGGTTAATTAGTGCTCTCCCATTCTGTTGTACTGAGATAAGAGCCCACAAATCCTCTTAAGAGACAAACACACCTTCTGAGTGACACACAAAGCATGTGGCATTCTGGGACAAATGGGTTATTATGAACTTGTCCAAAGACATCCGCTCATCCCATTCTGCTTAAATTACCTTCTATATATGGTCTACATCTTCCATTGTCCTGAAATTTGCTATGCCTGCTGCATGTTTGCCTCACAAAGTAAAAATAGTATTTTAGTTTGCTTTCTGCGACAAGTTTTGATTTAAAAACACATGGCAAGCAAGACAGACTTTTAGGAAGGATACAGTTCTTTTCAGTGATGAACAGTTCAGCAATCTGTGAAGTATAAAAAAACAACCAACAAACATGGTTAGTATTGAATATTCAATTTTCAACAATTTTATGATTTATGCCTTTTGCAGACAACAGAGTTATATTTTGTTGTAAAAAAGGGTTTAAATTAATTATGGTAAATGGTAAATTACCACACGTAACTTACTATTAACTTAAAGTCCAGAAAACCCCAAAGAGCTTCTCACTACATCCTACACTATCCTTGTCCCCACCATTGCCCCAAACAATAAGACAATCTGGTGGTTATATAAATTTACTTCATATAACCACCAGTTTTATGTAACTGCAAAGTAAAACAGTTTTATGTTTTATGTAAAGTAAAACAAAGTTTCTTGTTCTTGGTCATTCTAGTCTAACTCAAAATTCAAACTTTTGAAACATTTTTTTGAATTTTTTCAGGATGTTTTTGATTTTTTTTTTTAATCAAATCTTTTCGGGTAAATATCAATATACACACTGGGAGTTACTTATACATTTTAGCAGATAAAAAATGTTGAAATATTCTGCTACATGAGCGCTACAGCTTACTCAAAGTAATATAGTTTTACCACGTGTTTTTACAGAACTGTAATAGAACTGTGATTCAAATATCCCAACAACAATATTATTTGATCTCATCCTGTGATATGCAGATTCTTCACTGACTGGATTCTTGAAACTGAAGTCGATGGCATAAGTTACTTTTTAATTAATTTGGCAAGTAATAATCTGAATGCACTCATGAATTACTGATATTTAATTCAGAGTAAGTCAGTTGATCCTTGACTTAAAAGATAAGACGAGAAAATGGCTATAGGAAAAGTTATACACCTCATCCTGACACAGCAGAAGACTGTGACTTCCACACCTTTGATTCGAATATACACGCAATACAGGATAGTATTGCATACACTTCCAAAATGTTTAATTTCCTCAGGCTAAGACAATTTAAATTGTGTTTTTCACAACATCCACATAAAGGACAAAGTATTTGAATAATATGCAGTGTATTTATATCAAACTAAGAACAACAAAGCAGGAGATCTTAGTGGGATTTTAAAGATTTGAAATTATGTATGGAAAAACACATAGTTTATGACTTGGAAATATTCAAGTATTGCTTGAAAAAGAGAAAATAAGGACCAGAGAAGACAATAGATATAAGCAAAATAGCGTACACTGTATTTCTGAGAATTTATGCTTAAGTTTCAATAGTGAAAAGAAAAATTGTACAGTATTAATAAAATGTAAATCTATTTCTAAATGCAATAAGAATCAGTATAACAAAATCTAAGCGTGGAGCAGGGATGGCTCAGAAAAATCAAATAAGACCATTTTTGGCAGGTTCGTTTGGAATTATTTTCTATTTAGTAAGATGAATACAGAGGTGGATGCTTCAGACATTTTTGTTCATTTATGTTGATCTTTAGACTCTATTTGTTTTGGTTGTTTTAGTCATCACTATTGGATTATATTATAGTATATATTATATTAATATATTATAGTATAATATAGTAAAATATTCAAGCTTGGAGGTGTGAAATGCAAGGTTAAAGCTAGTGATATTGCTCTCGTCACAGACGAGATGTTGACAGGCAGGTCTGGTCAACATCATGCTGTGTGTTGTAAAGTTCTGGAATGAAGGCAGTGTTTTGACTTTAGGCACATTCCTTTATGCACTACGAGAGGGGAAGAAATTACAGCTTTGCTATTGTAAAACAAACAAACAAACAAAAAATCCCCTGTAAAACACCCTGAAATGTAATCAGCTAAAAGTTGATAAAGTACAAAAACATAATTCTCCTAATGTAAAAAGAAGACTGTCACTGGACACCTGCTATCATTCAGCAGCATTCCGGATGGGATGAAAAGGATCTTCCAGAGTCAGCAAATAAGCACATAACAGCCTGCTCTGTTAAACTCAACATTGGTGCTAAAGATATCAAGGTTAAATATGGCCATTACTGTGGTGCAAGATAACATTATCTATACATAAAGTCATGCAAATGTGTTTGCACAGCTGAGCAAACATATGATCCTGCGTGGAGAAAGCTGTACTTGTATGTGTCCCGCTCCCATCCAGCTCACCTGGTGCAGGCAGTTGGGCAGAGAGGTGAAGCTCTGTACATGGGTCAGTCCCAAAAGACAGCTGAGGAAGCAGTGGAGGGCGGCCTGGTACTCCCCCTGCTGCTGGAGCTGCTGTCCCAGCTCAAACAGGCCCTCCCTCCCTCCGTTCAGCATCCCCAGTCCCAGCCAGAGTCAAAGCTGCCTCCCATCAGAGCTCTCACTGGCCGACGATGAACGTCTTTCACTTCTGCAGCGAAGCACCACAGGTAGAAGAGCACAGCCACAGGGGGGAAATGTTTTTGTTTTTGTTTAAAAAAAAAAAAAAAAAAAAGACTGGTGGCAGACAAACAAACAGGAAAGCTGTTGAAGGAAGCCTGCTGTCTGTGCCGCCCGTGCTCACTAAGTCAAGGACAGGTGGTAAGGAGCAGTGTGAGATAGTGCCGGCGTCTCACACAGAAAAGATCCATTCCCCTCCCTCCTCTCAGGCTGCACCAGGAAAGGAGGACAGAGGAAGTTGGAGAGTATTTGCTGTGTGAGTGGCAGCGCTCTGAGCCAATCTCTGCTCTGATTTGTAGCGGTAGCCCCACCAGTGTGCCGAGTGTTTCTCCAATCCATGAGCAGGGGACAGAAAGATGAACAAAGTGCCTAAGGGAAGTCTTCATTCCTCTGTAACCTTGTCACATGTTGTGAAAGAACAAACTTTTTTTCTTTTCTGGAGTTTTTTTTATGTGGTAGACAAACACAAAGCTGTGCATTCTGGGTTGATGTCATCTCAGAACAGACCAACAGATCCACAAAAAACCGATGAGCACAGAATACAGGTCAGAGAAAAAGCAGCATGGAAATTTAAAGAAGGGTCTAACATCTGAAAAAGGCAATAGTCTGGTACAACCGCAAGCCTACAAGGCCACCAAACTGACAGGCTTTGCTTGGAGATCAATAAGAATAGTTGCAAGAGAAGCTACAGAAAACAGGTGAGCTGAGCAATCCACATAATCAGCTTCATGGAAGAGTAGTAAAAAGAAAGAAAGTCACTAAATGTCTCATTTGCAGTTAGCCACAATACTTAAAGGGGACACATAAAACGTGTCCTCTTCAGATGAGATCACCTTTATCACCTCGACTTAAAATGCAATCTGTCACACAAAACTAATCCATCACCTACATAGTGGTGGCAGCATCATGCTGTGCAAATGCTTTTTTTTTTTTGTATGAATGGGGAAGCTGCTGGGAGTTGACATGAAGGAGGAAATAAATACAGGACAATCCAGAAGGAAAATCTGTTAGGGCTGCAGAAGACCTGAAACTAGGGCAAAGATTTATCTATTAGCAAAAATAACCAATTAAAACAATAATCCAAAACACACAGCCAGAGATATAAGGGAATGGCATCAATCAGAACATATTTATTAGAATGACTCAGTTAAAGCCCAGATATCAGAGTAATTGAGACGATTTTCATTCCTTAACCAATCCACACAGCATGAGAAGGGTGGAGGAAAGTACTGATTTAAAAAAAATGAAAAAATTAATTGTTTTAATTTATTTTCACCATCACACACTACTTTGTGGTAAATTATCATCTAGAGTTCAAGTAAAAATATGGAGATATGTGAAAGTATATGTGATAAAATCTATAGGGGTATTAGCGAGATACAGGATCTAAGTAAGCTTTGCAAAAAGCTCAAACTGCTCCATCCTCCCACAAAGCGTCTGCTCTGTGCATTTGAAATCTCACTGCCTTTTCAATAATTTATAAACGGGAGTGGAATAAGGATTTGAATGCATGCAAGTATGTACACCATCATTTTCAACATAAGATTAAAGCAGCAGCTGCAAACATGGGGTAATTAAACAGTCTCTTTTCTGCATGTGTGCAAGAAAATAAACTCAGGTCAAACAACAAAAGCAAATATTTATTCAAGAGGCTTGCCTCCTCGGGATGTTTGCTAACTGTCTTTTATGGTTATCAGCATTGTTGTGGGTCCATTATGTATTCAGAAAACAGCAGAACAGAAAACAGAGGAAGTTTGGAGAGGAAATTAAATTATTACACCTGGTCTGCTAAGTAATCCAGATTTTCATGAATGGGTCTTAACTGTGAGAGCAACCTTTCCTGCTCCATTCAGAAACAAGCTACTTATTTTGGAAGCTATAAACGAGGTAACACAAAGCAAATGAGAAGAGTCTGTCTCCATTAGTGTCCAATACACAGAAAGAGCGAAAAAAAGATGATGGTAGATGGGAGGTTACAGGGCATTAGATCTGAACTTTAGGGTCAAGCACAGTGATTTGTGAACAGTCTTTATTTTGGAGGAACAGCACCAGCAGAGGAAATTGATTATGCTGATGCAGGCCAGCTCATTCCCCCCAGACAGTTTATTGTACTCACTTTACTGTCCGCTCAATGCAGTTGAGTCAGAATGCAGCGAGAGGGAAAATAAACCTTTCAATGTAATGCAGTTGGAAGCTCTCTGAAGGACTCTCAGCGCTCAACTCTAATGGTGAAAATGATTGCAGACAAGTCGAGCTTAAAGGACCGGGGCCCTTGGAGGATCATTTTAGCAGAAGTTGGAATATATGGAGGAAGTTCACTAATAACATCTCAATTAGGAGATCAAAAAAACTAAGAAGCCTACCAGATGTCACCAGAGGCGTGTGAATGTAAGTTTCTTTTCATTATTTTATCTTGATTAAATAATACTTTCCAACAAAACAGCAAAACAAATACATTAACTGATCACAATGTGTTTTTCTTTGGGTGACAAATTAAATGAGTTTCTACAAAATTCTACAAAAAAGTCTGGCGCAGAGCTTTATTTTTACAGAGCTCCATGCTCTGTAAAAAGCAATTTGCTTACATCTTGTTTCAAACTAACTTTACGTCCTTGTGCAGGGAATCTTTCTGACAATGATACTGACTGATGCTCACTGTTCTGCGGATCAAGAAGGGAAACCTACCTGTAATTGGAATATTGATCGCCTGTCCTGTGGAGTTGCTGGAAAAATGCATCAGAATAATCAGTAAACATATCACACATTCACATGGAGGAGCCAATACATCAGACTAATGTAAATGAATAAGGAGCAGAGTCAGTGAGAGAATGCAGAGGAGAGAAAGTGTGTCATTCACACCCGGTTATTGCCGAGCTGTAAATTTTATTATATTAAATCACTGTTGACGTGTTGTGTAAAATCCATTTACTGTGGTGTACCTATCAAGTTGCTGTAAATATAACAATACATTCTTGGCATGATGATAAATATTAGAATTTTATTATGAGGTATCAACTCTAAGACTCTGATGTGTTTACATGTTTGTGCCTTACCTAGTTACAAGGCTAAATTTTATATCTCATGAAACATTTGTTAGAACACATTTCCCAGCAGGTTTTGTAGAGAAACATTTGCTCTTCTGTGCAGTCGTCCTATGACACTGCGCATGGCCCTACATCAGCATATACTATTTATATTTACTGCACTGTGCAGATATACGGCCACTCTGTGCAATATTTCTACAGCCGAGAGGTCTCTGATCGGTACGCTTTATTCTGTGTGAGTGACAGCAGCTGAATTCCAAATGTCATCACAATAGGAAAAATCACTGATTTTTCTTTTTGTCATAAATCTTCCTGGAGGACCTACAGGTAAGAAAGTTCACAAAATGCAATGTCAGATATTGCTTTAAACTACATAGTTATTTTATGAATACTCTCCCGGTTTTGATGCCGTTTTTTTTCTTTTTTTTAAGTTGCAATCTCTTCCTTGAACAGCAGCAACCCTCTAAGATTCAAGCTCTGGTGGTTTAATAGGCTTGGTCTTGGCACCCCTCCCAGCTACTGAGAGCAAGTTTACAGCCTCCATGTAATCAGCAGTAAATGCTGCTGCCATCTGTCTCTTTTCATTCAATTATCTGACCCACTGACTTTTACTGACAAATGCTGTCCAGGTAAACACAGAACTGCAAAGCCCTCAGCCAAAATTTTGACACCCCTATAAGTCTTCTGAATCCCCAGGTTCTCTTGATGGTCCAGTCAAATTTCAGCATCTTTTATCTATGAGCAGCACATTCAAAGACCTTAGAATATATTCTTTTATTCTCACCACTGTTAAAGAAGAGACATAAAGAGTCCAAAAGAGGCTGAATCATAACACATCAGAGCTTTATGGAAATGTCCACATATATGGATTTATGAGGATTCATCTCAGTCATTCGGAGTTAAAATCAATGTGTTAAAAAATGTTACTTAAACGGAAAGCTTCACACACCAGTCTTGTGCAGCTCGGTATCTTTTGCTCTACTCTTGCACCCCCTAGTGGCTGATTGGAGGATGTTAACAAAAAGGGTTTGACCAAAGCTTTGTTTTCACTGTAGTGCCAAAACCACTTTAAACTTTTCCTCATTCCTGATGTTGCAGCCACTGTCTTCGACCGAGATTTTACGGGAAATATTTCCCGTAAAATCTGTGAAGATAAATGTGAAATAATGAAAATGCTGCACGGTTTTCAAGTTTTGTTTTTTTTTTCAAAACCAGAAATCTGAACTAACCTCCCCAAGTCTGTACTTTCAAGAACCACCTTTTGCTGCAGTCACTGATCCAATTCTTCTAGGATATGTATATCCTTGGTAAGGAGAGTGAATGCAAATAAAGACAAAGTATTGCACTTTATCTGGCAAAACTCCTGAAAACCATGTATTGTTTTCCTTCAGTTCACAGTTCCACACAACTTTGTGTTGGTCTCACACACAGTCCTAATAAAATATTGAAGTTTGTGTTCGTAACATGTCAGAGTTAGGTAATAATAACAATAACTTGAAAAAACATTGGATTCCCAAACTAAGCTGATTAATAGTTAAAGGCTATTCCAGTTCACTTCATCTATGATTTATGTTTAAATGTCATAACTGCATAGTTGTATAACTGCATTATATACAAATAGCTTGAAGATATGTATTATTTTTAACAAGCAAGAAGTTTTTCCAAAACAGCTAACTGAATATTAAATAGTGTTGGAGGTTCAAGCTCACATTTTAGAGCTCACTCTTTTTTTCAATTTAGAGAGTTCAGAGCCATCTGTTAGCAGAAAATAATGTGAAGGTTTGTTGTCTCTTTGTGGGAGATAAATTGACAGAAAACAGCGGTGTCGGAAAACAGATTTTTTTCCCCCCTCTCACTTCATTAATTTGACCAATCTAACATTAAATCGGATGCGACTGCTGGCTGAGATTGTCTAACTCCTACTTCTTCTATTTGATGAAACTTTCAAAGTTATGTATTACATGTAAACAGTTTTCAGCATTACTGCTCTTTAAGCCATGATGTCAGAGCATGAGACAGGAGTGCTAACAGTGATGCAGCTTACTCATCCTAAGATACAATGAGTCAGACAGAATATCTGTCCCTCCTCACACACATCTTGGTTTTAAAGCACATTCATTTAGGCTGAGAGGTCGAGCTGCTTACAGCATCATGAACAGTAGGAGTTTGATTTTTTCGTTCGATACAACTCTGAACATATTCAGAGTCATGCTGAGCTCCCTGTTTCTCATTTGGAGGACACAAAGTGAAAATCAGCACACATGAGGTTACCATGCCAACTAGCATCAGCCCATTCAAGGGGTTTTCTAGTTGTTCAACAGGCCACTGAACTAATACCTGAGTGAAATTCAAAATAGACAAGAGAAAAAGAACAAAGAAAGGGAAACCTGCAGTCTTGATGGCCAGTTTTGTTGTTAGTCTATTATTGGGGGCAATTGTTCATACTGTTGCCTCAAAACGAGGTATTTGTATGTTCCACTGTATATGTGTGTGCTGACAACATTCAAAATCATATGTTAGGCCGATTAGCTGCTCTCAAGCACATGAAGGAGATTTTGTGAGCAAAGTGATGATCTGACAATCTGTTCAGGGTTTCCTCCACCTGAACACTGATGATGAGAACCAGTTTTACCCCTTTGAGTCCTTCACGGCAGCTCCAAGACCTCAGATGTTTCTTATGCAAATTACTGAAAGGACAGAATAGTAAAAACTTAGCTTAGAAGTAAAGACTTTCTGTGAGGTGAAATAACTCTTAATAAACTGTGACTTCATGTTTCCCTTTTTTGGATCTCAGAAAAATAATGTAACTTGAAATTATGCATGGATCAGTGTGGCCTTTCAAAATATAACCAACAGAAAAAAAATATCCTTGCAACTTTGAAAAGACAGGCTGTCAAAGACACAGGGTGGATCTCTGTTGCAGCTACTAATCAATGTAACATTTTATTTTTGTAAAATGTTTATTTTATTAAACTTTAGAAAAACAATGTGTGAACATCTGCTAAATTGTGTTTGTATTATTTATATTTGTATTATGTATATTTGTGTCACTTTGTTGTAAAATAGCCTAAGCATTTAGTTAATATGAAATAGTAAATGTGCCTGCAGTCAGCTGTTTAATAAAACAGAGCTTGTTTAAATTAGTTTACCTAATTGTGAAATATGTGGAAAAAACAGCTGACTTATTCAAACCCTCATAAGATTTCCATAAGCATCAAATTACAAGGAATAACAGTTTGGTATAAAAGACACATTTATTCAGATTTTAATTAGTTTCTTTTGTTTTATATCACATGTATATGCTGATTTATCTCTCCTCCTGTTTTATCTTCTGTGTTTTTACATCTTATAATTTGCAAAACACTTAGGTAAACGGCAAACAAAATTTCACATTGGCACTTGAACATAAAAAAAAAAAATTCTTGACATAATCCCAGGATGTTTTTATCATTTTGTGTCAGTAGCTGAATTCCTAAAACTCAATATTTTTACAAGTTTCTGTAGCTGGAAAAACAAGTTTGAAATTACCTTGCAACTTTCAGAACAATTACACTCAAATTGTATTTTTATTAAGTCATAAAATATTTTACTCCACAGGAGTTACATTAAACAAAGATGTGTGCATTTGGTTCTGCTCAGCAGCATAGCATAAAGAAATCAAGCACCAACATGACAACTACTTAGTTTATCTCTCTGTTCCTGTTTGAGGAATTTTAGCTTGTGTTCAGGCTCATTACGCTTTGGTAGACTTCTTATATGTCAGCTCTTTATAGCATCAGGTATGTACAAGTGGATGAGAGAGGAAGGCACAGTTTTGTGCAAATTACTTCAGATGATTTCTATATCTGTGCAGGCTTTGGTAAGCAGTAGAAAATCATATTGGCACTTCAGTGTCTGTTGCTGCTTCTAAGGGGTCTTTGTAGTGAGAGGAGCGTTTTAATTTGTCGCCCTAGCAACTCTATTAGCAGTTCTCTGGGAAGCTATCATCCCTTTATGATATCTTAAAAAAAAACTACAACATAATTTAGCCTCTGATGGATATAGTTCAACTCAGTTTATCTGCCCCAGCCAAGTTTCATTTACTGTTCATGGTTTGCTTGGAGTTGAATTTTTCATTTAAAGTGTGGTGTTGTCTAATTTAAATTTGATTTGTCATTGTAACCATCAACTGCAAAACGTAACTGTTAAATTCCAAGTCAATATTATAATATATGAAAACAGCAAACAGAACCACTTCCTGCTAGTATGTTGCATCTACAAACATCAATATGAAAAACATCAATTTAATGAGATCAAACTTCTGTTGCAATAAAAGATGCAAGTCGCTTGGATTCAAACATCTACAGGCCTAAATCTTTGCTCATTCTTCTTTGCAAAATAACCAAAGTGAATAGAAAACATCCACAAATATCAATTTAAGTTTTGACACAGACTCACAATTGTATTTAGGTCTTTGTACTTTAAATAGGCCATTCCATTTTAGGTTTGGCTGTATGTTTAAGGTTATTGTCCTGTTGGAGGTGAACCTCCATGCTTGTCTCAAATCTTTTAGAATCCTTAGTTTTCCTTCTAGGATTTACTTACATGTAGAAAGAAAACACTAAATTTTGTGTTTGTAATGTGACAAAATGTGGAATTGTTGAAGGGAAACATACAACTTCGCAACACACTGTAAAGGGATATCTGGATATCCATAATGTGTCAAAAGAAATATACAAATGAGAGATTTGTAGAGATGAAATGCTTTTGAATTTCAATTTGTTGCACTAAATGATTATCCGATGTCTTCTATTCTAAGAAAAACGCACAAACATCTAATGGGTTTGAAGGTGTACCTGTGGTTAACTAAAAGGTTAAGTCGTCTCACGTTGACTGACCCGCTGATTTGATCATGACTCTTTCTTGATTCCACAGCCTCAGGAGAACTTACGGTCAGCGTCACGGTCATTCAACCACTGATCTGGGCTCCACAGACACACAGCTCACGATTACTCAATGTGTTTAGATTACTCCCATGATCAGCAGGGAGTGACCACACACTAAAAATGTTTACGACTTTAATCGTACCCCAAGAGGAGCTTTTCTCAAATGCTTTTTTATTGTGGTTCGTTCAAAATTGAAAAAAAAAGGGGAGCATTAAAATTTAATTGGTTGGAAAATTTGGTCGTTTTGTTTTTTGTGGCATGGCAGTTTGCTGCTAATGCACTCAATTCTGGGTATTTCTAGTCGTTTTACATGCGAGTGGTTTAGAGAGAGTCAAGGAAATTGGCTCATCACTCAATAAGAGCTGTGAGACCTCTGTTGATGACATTTCCATTAACAACAGGATATAATATGTTTATAGATCCCTGCTTTCTGGACCTTTTAATTTCTCCCTTTGCAACACAGTTTCTAATATAGGCATGGGGGTGTGGATGGTGGACTTTATGGATTAGCTACACAGGGAATCTATAGGCAGTAAATTGTGCTGACAATGCATATTAAAGTGACTGATATGGAAAACTGCATCTCATATTGACTTACAGAACAAAAAACTACTTTAACTATTATTAAATAAATAAATTATAATTTTAAAAAGAAACTCAATTTTAGAGCTTTAAATAAATTTACAAATGAAAATATTTTCAAATAATCAAATAAACTGTGCATCATATAAATGGATTTTCTGAATTTATGAAGAAACAGGAAAGTAACTGTTGCAGCAGGACTTCCTGTTCAGTGTTGTTTTCAAGCAGGCATTGCGATGTCCATAAATTATGTGCATCTGATTTAACCTTTGTTGACCAAGTCTACTTATAGAATGTATTTTAGTTGCAAGACATTGACAAATAAACGCTTTTCTATGGTACAAAATTTGTAAATGTTTCATGACCTCTCTGTCTTATTGTTCTGAAGTCAGGATTGAGTGTAAACTTGGTGTCTTGGGAGCAGACAAACAAACGACAGCTTTGTTCATTGACACGACACGACTTAAAGCAACTGCACTGACTTACATAAATGATTTAATATAAGAAGAAAATGTCCCTGAAATACAGATGTGGACAAATTTGTTGGTAAACATGTGTAAAAGGTTTCGTGTTGCAGTTGCTTAATCAAACATTGAACATTTTTGAAATATCCAATGTTTAATTTGTGTATATTTTTTCTGAAAAGTAATCTATGAATTCCTGTTTCCCTAGGATACAAATTTTACATGGTAAAGGGGTTCGTTTTCATCAGACTGGATGAGCATGGTGGCAAAAATATCTTTAAAGTTAACTGTTAGAGACAGGGTGGCATCAAACTGTGACATCTGGGGGTCCCAAGTTTCCATAACAACCATTAGGGAGCATCTACTTGCCAACTGGTTGTTTGGGAGTGATGCCAAAAAAACTATTGTTCTTTCCTACCATCACAAACAACAACACGTGGAGTTTGCTAAGCACTACTGGGACTTGGAAACCATGTGCAAGTAAAATCAGAATTATATTGACCTTTACATTTTAAAATCTTGGTATTATCTTTCAGGACTCTAAATTATCAAGCACCTGTTAATATCTTTGACCTGAAACAGCGATAGAGCTGTACTAGATCATAAAGTATTAGAAGGTGTTACTGATCTGCCAAAGCATCTTAAAGCTGCAGAAGGTAACTTTTAAAAAATGTTTTATTTGCATATTTCTTAAAATTGTCACTATATCCTGGCAATGTAACATGAGATAAGGAACCTGTGGGAAAAAAAAAAATAAAAATAAAAAAAATCAACCTCATCTACCTCTTCCCAGGAGTCCTATTGAGACCTGTAGAAATTTTAAACTAAAAGACAGATTTTTCTTAAATGTTCAGTGCAGTAAGGCTTTTAACACATCTTTACCTAGGGTGCAAGTAACTATGGTCAACACTCGGTGTTGTGTTTATGTTTTGAAAGGTAAAAACATGTTCAGTATATGGAGTGTAATAATTGCACATTTTTAAAGTAAAAAACATTTTACAAAACATTTATTCTCAACTCTCTCTGATTTGTTACTACTTCAAAAGAAAAACGAAAAGGTTGTACATCTGAGCAAGCTTCCGCAGTGATGATTACACAATAATAATTGCTGTTGTCACCGCCAGCCAAGAACTGCTGCTCCATAAACTGTTTATTTACGAAGTCATCAACCTGCGGACAATTTCATCATGGGAAATAAACTATCAGGGTCACGTCCTTCACTCGTGAAATATGCTGTCTTGTCTGTGAGGTGGCACGTTAATAAAACATCCTGGCAGAGGGGCATAAAACTCAAGTATTAGGTGTACACGCGTGCACAAAAACGCTCTAACAAGGTTTTAGACCAGATTTGGCTCCAGATAAACCAACAAAATGAGAAACTTATTGTGACATTGCAGTTCACCTAATTAATAGAATCCAACAGGGGATTGTGGCTCTGACACAATTTAGATTTTCATTTGTTTGATGTGAAATTGGAACTCTCAAAGGACACATTCTGTACACAAAGAGCTCTGATTTGCTGTAAGATCTGAAGGAGCAACGATTAATATTAGAGTCTAGTATGAAAAAGACAAATCTTGCTTTTTAAATTGAATAAAAACTAAATAAAGCAAACATTTTATTGTGACAAAGGATAGATTTAATTTATAAAGCACCAGAATTATATAAATAGCTTTTTTTTAATTTTTTTACCCTGCACTAACTTCTTACTGTGTAAAATCTTTGGATGCATGAATAAGTAAATAAATTAAAACACAATTACAGCATAATTGTTTTTTGGTGAAATAAATCAAGATCTTTATTCACAAGAGTAAGGCAGCAATAATTGGTATGCTGATTTATGGCACGTCTTCTCGTTTTTGCTGATAATTGAGATGAATCTAAGCCGTGCTCCCCGTCGAACAGCACGCAAACCTTTGTAAAAATGGGGTTTTAACTGTTTTCATCTGGCAGTGACGCCAGTAAAGCATGTCCGCTGAGGATGTCATGTGTGGGGTCGGCAGCTCTCATGGGAAATCTAGGAGTTTGTTTGGCAGGAAACAGGAGGCGTAAACAAATGGAAGGCAGTGCAGGATTTACAGCTTCCTGATGCATACATCTCTGAGGTGGGACAATCCCACCTGCTCAGCCATGGCTCATTCTGACAGGCACCTGAGAGCATGCTGAGCCTGTAAGTATTGAGATGGACTACTGCTCTTTTGTTATACAATACACACGCAAAATGTACTAAAACTGGAGAAACACCATAGAAACGGTAAACTGTTTGGTGGAAAAACGTCTGGTGGCTTGGAGATCACTTTTAGGGGCTTATTTTTGACTTGCTATAAATGTGAAATACACACCCATAGCTGCCCTATAGCTAATTTATATTTTATAACTCTGCTGAGGATAAAAGGTAACCTAATATGAATGTGTAAAACTGATTCTTATTCTGGTCTCACTAGACACAAGCTTTTAAAAATTTCTCATTTTGTCACATTACAACTACAAACCTCAATTTACAAATGATCACAAAGCAGTGAACAAATGTAAAGACAAAGATTTTTTGAAACATAAATCGGTAAACTATAAAGTGTGACTACATCAAGCTCCTCTGCCTTCTTCCAGTGTTCCCAGTGCTAACTAGAAACAGCCAATCAGAGCCAGGAGGAGAGTCTTACCTCTGTCAATCATGCCCATGTGGTCTCTGATCACCTGTCCTCCCTCTACAACGCTACAGCTTCTTCCCATCAGCAGAGCCTGCCGTGAACACTACAGCTAGTTGGCATTAGCATTTTTCCTTAGTATTTTTCCTGTAACAGTGTAACATTTAGCATCACGTTCACAAGGTTGACTGACAGTGCTACAACGCTACTTCTGGCGGTGCATTTCTTCAGGTGGCAATACCAACACAGGGAGAGAAAAAAAATCCTATATCCAAGTCAAAGTCCAGATCTAAATCCTAAGAGCTGATGTTCACAGATGCTCTTTATCTAGTCTGAAAGAACTTTAGTTCCAAAATAAATCCAAGTTTTTTTTCAATTGACAGTTATTTGGTACTTTCTTAAGAAATCTCAGTAAAAACACATGGAAGTTAATATGAATACTTTTACAAGACACTTTATCTCATGAGTTGCTTAAGGACACCTACTGTAGAGTGAAGCTGCAGATGTGAAAAGAGAGGTCAGGTTCTATCTCAGATGGATACAATTGGCTTTTATTTTTGCAGCCCACATTTTATATGAAACATTGTTTCATATACAGACCAAAAGTTTGGACACACAGATGTGTCCAAACTTTTGGTCTGTACTGTATATATATATATATATATATATATATATATATATATATATATATATATTTTTTTTTTTTTTAAATTTTACTTAGCCTTTAAATCCTACAGCCCAGCGCTGACAATTTCACACAAAAAGAAAAACATAAACCAGTTAAGCATAATACATAATATGCATAAGGACTGTGTATTACATTAGTATGCTACTACTGATGTGCACATATTTTTGTTTTACTGCACGCCCCCTTGACAATAAAGATGGGTAATTGTATTAGATATAAAATAGTAAGGCTGTTTTTAACTGTGATCTAATAAAAACTAAAATTCATCAAATGCTTGACAGTCTCCCCTCCAGGAGAAGTGCACCGGGCATACTGTAAAAAAAAATCCATGGTAATTATCTCGCAATATTGGTTTTATTACAGGAGGATGTATTCCAGCCACATGCTGATTTTGTTATCTTTTCACCAGTTCACCTTTCATTGAACAGACTGAACCACCTGAACACCAATCAAGACTTTCTCTACATCATACACACAAAAAACAGACAACAATGTGGAAAAGTTTCAAGTTGCCACGGTAGCTAATTATTGTGGGTATGAACATAGCAATTATTGAGTTAGCGTAATAGTCAGTGGATAACAGTGGATGATTGGAACCATAGTAAAAACATATTTTCATAATTGAGAAACTCATCTACATTTATTCCAATGGTCTGGCAGCTGACGCTGCTAAAGTCACATATGTCCACAAAGTGGTATGGACTCTGTTATGTTGGTTCCATTGTTTTAGGCCACTTTTTCCCTTGAAGCCAAAAGTCTTATTGTCCCATTACCCAGATCAAAAAGTGCTTCAGACAAAGACTCTATTTTGGGGTATAGCTCAGGAGGAATCTGTCCACTTGACTTATTTACTTTTCACAAAGCTCATCCGCTTTACATGTGTAGAAGATCTTTAGGGGAAAGTAACCACAATACATTTTTAAATGTGCGAGGAAAGAAAATTTATTTTGTTTATAAAAATTGACAGTGCCTTACAAACATCTTAGAGAGGTTTGGCACCAAATACGTAGGAACCATATGTTGTTTCCTAAAGCCACACATTAATTTTTCCAGTAATTTACTGTTCATAATCCTATGTATGTAATTTCTTGATTTCCTACCTACACCTTTTAGTATTTCAAAAGCACATCTCTGAAATGCTCTCACTTACTAAATTGCCAGCTTTAACTGACATCCAGTAACGTCATTTTTAAATTGAATCTTAAGGGACCGGAAAGGGTTAACCCTGCAGGGCATATGAAGTGCAGCGCGGCTAAAAGCAGTCTGGCAGTGCAGTTCAGTGGGGCATTAGGCCTGTCATAATTGCATCCACTGTCTCAGGTCAGAAAAGGCCAGCAAATATTGCACCAAATGTGTATCACTGATGAAACCATGTGGAGTGAGAGGAGCCCATTACTGCAAGTCTCAGACAAGAGTGAAAAATGAAATGGCTTTTCAAAAAACTGGGCTGGTGTAACATTTCAGCAGCATAGTGGTGGAGTAACTGTGTCAGGGGGAGAGTGGAGGGGAGTCGGAGGGGAAGTGGGCAGCTCAACAGGCTCAGCGAAGATGGAATGATATGAGAGCAAGGTGTAATTTCCTGGGAGTCCCCCCAGAGAATCCCAGCTTCTGGTTGGGAATTGTCACAAATTGCAGATGCACTGCACAGACACACCCACACAAAGAAACGGATATCTGGAGTTATCCCTCTTCCTCTTGTTATTTTCTTTTATCATGGGCAGTAACTAGTTTCAACAGAAGCTACAGCTGCTGGTGAGGAGGAATAGGGCTAATAAAACAAATTGAGTTGCAAATAAGTTACCTGGTGAGTTCAGTAAGTCATTCTCCTTCAGGCTTCAGAGGGAAAAAAACCTATAAGTAGGAAAAAAACACAAGAGGGAGAAAAAAAACAGCAGTATACCTGCTGTGTTACATGCAATGCTGCACCTGCCACACCTATTGGGTTAATTGGATTTGGTGACATTCAGGGAACATGCTGCTGAATCTGATCGACTTCATTACACAGGCGTTTTAAAATTTCCATATGATTTTCCAGGCCTGAAGAGGGCAGGCTAGTTCTTTTTCCTTTTTAATGTGTGGAAATAGTCACTGGTTCCTATTTTTATGTCTATAAAACAAACCTCAGAGACCTGCTAATTTCCTTTGCTTATTGTGTTAGAAAAATCACAATTTATCATAATTTATGTAGAACAGATTTAAGAACATAGCTCTACAGCAAAGTGTGTATCAACACTGCATTCAAATGTAAGAGGCTTGGCAAACACACTCCCATCACATCCATTAGTTCCACCAATGTAACAATGACAATAGCATGATAACTGCCCGGCAGGCAACAGCAATCAGGCGAAATAGAAGAGTTTTTCTCTGTCATGTGAGCTATAAAAGGCATCTATCCACAGAAGTGAATGTGGGTGTCTGCAGGGGTGTGTGTGTGTGTGTGTGTGTGGGTGTGGGTGTGCTCAGACAGAAGACAACATGACTGGAGAGCAGAGAAAATGTTTGGCCTTTATCTTTATGATTCTGTGGTGCCGGTGCTTTTACCACCGCAGCACTTCCCTTCAGTCACATCCTATTTTGTTTTCTGTTTGTGATTGTTAACACCAACAAATACACAAATGGCTTTTTTGTTAATAAAATTTATAAACCTAATTTATAGCACAGGTTGTAAATTACCCCAGTATTCTAGGCTATAGTGGCCCCTTTGACAGAGCAAGGAAAAGAATAAAAAACATTTTTCTTAATAAATACACTTCTAATGGAGCTGATGCTGTGAAATTCACAGCAGATGTCAGTAGCATCCAAGGCAATCCACATATTTTTAAAAAATCACAATAAAGAAATGTGGAAAATTTGGAAATAATTTTAAAATCCTTGCAGTGTTCAATGATGTTTTTAAGTGATTATTCCACACAAGCTGTCTTCAAATTTGAAAGGTTCTGGGGATTTCTTCATTTCTTCTATTGTCAGCTCTTTTCATAGATTTTTAAATTTGATCCAAGCTGATTGGGCCATTCTAGCAACTTTTATTTTCTTTGTCTGAAACTAGAGCTTTTCCATTTAAGATTTTCTTGCTGAAAAATCTGGTTTAATTTCTTCTTCATAAATGTATCAAGTATTTCTCAGTTAAATTCTCAATTTATCCTACTTATATATATATATATATATATATATATATATATATATATGCCAGTGCTGAACAATGTCTGGAGCAATGCTCTTTCTCCAATTTTAAATCCTTCTGAAGCGTCATTAGTGATCCTTGGTTCTTGGACTGTGCTTCTGGTAATTCTTTTTCTTTCTGTGTCAGAAATATTGTTACAAGTGTTTGGTTGTTGTTGGTATTTTGTTAAAGTTATATTACTTCCTCTTCTGCATTTTGGTACCCACAGCATTTAAAAGGATGAAAATATGTCTATTTCACTGACACATTTCCTGTATATCGATGCATTTTTAAGCATACTTTCTTCATCTGCTCAATGGTTGTTTGATGTGTCCGAATTTAATTATGGATATTTTTTTCTTTGTGTTAGTGGATAACTCCTATTGTTAACATCTGCTTTGGTCAACAGCTTCATTAAAAATGTATTTAGCAAGAAAAATAGTGTGAGGTTTAATATTTGATTCTTCCATCTGATGCTTACAAACAGCAGGGTTTTCAAAGACAAAACTGATGTAATAAGGCAACTGAACATTTATGGACACTCTGAAAAATCTCATTAACAGCTTGCTGAAAACAGCAAAAGCATAGAAAAAAAGAATTGTCTGTTGAATTGAAGGAGACAAGCTTTTTAAATTACAAAATGATATTTTCATAGAAAAAATAACTTATTAAGGGGAAATGTAATGCAATTTCTGCTGCTGCTATAATAAGATGGGAATAAACTGGTCTTCCTCAGCATCACATTTACATGTTGTGGAATCTATTAGTGTGGGATAGCTGAATATTATTACTCTGTGGTCACCAGCGCCATCTCTCTTACTGTAATAGTCCATAAAATTCTCAAGTAATCATCTCCTTTTAGTCTTGTAATGTCGCAGTGTCTTTGATAAACAATGGTACGACTCAGGCGAGATGATGTGTCCTGGGATTTGGCAGCAAGTTTGCCCAGTCTCAACAAACTAATGGAACAGGATGCTCCTTCGTTCCCCCTTTTATGGTGGAAATGAAAATGAGTCAGGGTGAAAAGATAAAAGCTCGACAAGCATTGCAGTCAATCCTTCAGTTTAACAGCCAGAGGATTCACTGCTAGACAAATGTGAGCCGGCTGATGGGATGAGGGGGTTTGCATGTTATTATAGAACAGAGAGAGAAAATAAAATAAAACAAAGGAATCATGTAAGTGCTGAGAGAGCAAGTACTTTGAACGCTGCAGAAAGCTCATCTTCAGACCTTCGCAGAGTTAACTGGATACAACACCCTGACTTGCTGATGTCTGTTTCCAGTCTCTTTGGGGGGGATTATTGTATAATTCGCTGTAGCTCCATGAGAGTGTGTCTGCTGGGCAGTGATGCAGTGACTTTTAATCAGTAAGTGATTCAGGGACAACATCAGGGTTTCACAACAAACGTGTTGTCCTCTCATGGGCTGCTGACCTAATTGCAAGAGTAAGCAATAACTGAACTAATCCATGAATGTAACACCAACACTTCCCCCCAATAGTAAACCTTCAAAGACAAGCAAAGCTTTCCACATTTGGCTCTTACAGTCACAGATCTAAAATGGACTTGTCCTTTAATGAGATCACTAGCCATACTACAAACCCTTAAAGCATGGAAGTGCAATAGGGAGAGACCTTTGAGGAAGCCTGACTTGCTCTCCCAAAATTCCTGCCATCATTTGTAAGTCCATCATGTTCCATTTTAGACATAGATTTAAAGCTCAAAAGGACAAAACAGAGTACAGTAATTTAGTCGTCCTGTTTGGTGAAATCAACGCTTGGCCAGTTAGCATAGTGGTTAAATGTCCTGTGTCAAAAGACTCCATTCATACAAAGAAAAAATGTCAGGAGAAAAATGACTTGTCTCACCAGATGTCTAGTTCTTTATTTTAACGGTTTGAATGAAATGCTAAAATGCCTCAGAAGAAAACCATTTGTACAATGTCACATAGAGAAACAGGCAGCAGACACATAGCGTAATTTGTCTTTTTCATTTCTTCATGAACAGCATGTGTCTCATCACATTTGCTCACCTCTATTTGCTCAGGAGGACATGGATTGGAGAACAGCTATGCAGTGTAAACCAGCGTGTGAGTGTTTTCCTTCCCTGAGAGACCGCAGATGACAATTAAAAGAAAAAACATGTTGCCTGATATTGGCCTACCTCTGAATAAAGACACGCCTTGAACAACGAGTCAGGCTGTTTTGTTGTAAACATAAGGGATGCACGATGTATTAAGATATCAGCCGGTTGGGGTTGGATATGTAGTATTTGTTTGTGACAGTGATGCAGTACAGAATTACGGGGTTACTGAAGCAGAAAAGCAACGTCAACAATATGGTAATTTTTTCACTGTGTCCAAAGGTTAGGAAAGTATAACATATTGGTAAATTTAGGACAAAACAGCATTTATACATTAATAATGCTTATTAATATCTGCCCAAATTTTCATAGCGGTGCATCTATACACCATGTTCCAAATTATTATGCAAGTAATATTTTCTCAGATTTTCTTAAATGGCCAATGCAAATGATGGTCAGTATAATTTTCAAGTCATGAACTATTACATTATAAATCAAATTTTACTGAACAAAGTTCCCCATGAGAACAGCATTTTTTTCAAAAATAAACTCAAAATGCACTGTTCCAAATGATTATGCACAACACATTTTCTAAACATTTTATGGATTATAAAGAACTGCAAACGGTCATTCTTTGAATGTGCAGCATTAAGTGGTCACATGTACTAAAATCAAAAGCTATTTCAATCAAAAACATCTGAACGACCGAGTTACCTGTACATGTTAACATGGGACCCCTTCTTTGATATCACCTGCATAATTCTTGTATCCATTGAACTTGTGAGTTTGTGGAGTTTCTGCTTGAATTTCTTTGCAGGATGTCAGAATACCTTCCCAGAGATGCTGTTCTGATTTGAACTGCATTCCACCCTCAGATCTTCTGCTTGAGGAAACTCCAAAGGTTCTCAATAGGGTTGAGGGTAGAGGAAGATGGTGACCACACCATGAGTTTCTCCCCTTTTATGCCCATAGCAGCCAATGACACAGCAGTATTCCTTGCAGCATGAGATGGTGCATTGTCATGCATGAAGATAATTTTGCTATGGAAGGTCCAGCTCTTCTTTTTGAACCATGAAAGAAAGTGATCAGTCAGAAAGTCCATATACTTTGCTGAGGTCATTTTCACACCTTCAGGGACTCTGAAGGGGCCGACCAATGATTCTCACCCCATGATTTTGGCCCAAAAAATGACTCCACCACCTCCTTGCTGACGTCACAGCCCTACATGGGTTGTGGTGGCCATCCACCACCAATCCACTACTGCGTCCATCTGGACCATCCAGGGTTGTACAGCTGTCATCAGTGAACAAGTCTGTTTGAAAATTAATCTTCATTTACGACTGGGCCCACTGCGACCTTTTCTGCTTGTGGGCACTGGTTAGCGGTGGCCGAATAATAGGTTCATGCACCGCAAGCCTCTGAAGGATCCTCCACCTTGAGGTTCCAGAGGCACCAGCAGCTTCAAATAACTGTTTGCTGCTTTGTAAGGGCATTTTAGCATCTGCTCTCTTAATCCAATGAATTTGTCTAACAGAAACCTTCCTCATTATGCCTTCATCTGTACAAACCCATCTTTGTTCTGAATCAGCCACAAATCTGTTCACAGTACAATGATAACGCTTCAGTTTTCGTTAAATATCTAATGTTTTCATACCTTGTCATACGGCACTACACTATCTGATGATTTTAGTCAGCAGAAAAATCCTTTCTCTTTCCCATAATGTTTGAAACCTGTAGCCTACTTAATAATGTGGAACACCCTTCTTAAGTAGATTTCCTTTAATTGAGCTCACCAGATCAACCCAGCTCTCTGAAATTAATTATAGTGATTCAAAGAGCCCTGACACACAATACCATCCATAAATTTATTAGCACAACAAAAAATTTAATCTTTATGACACTTAAATCCAATTTGCATAATAATTTGGAACATGATGTAGTAATAATCATGAAAAATTATACTGTCACTCCAATGGCACCTTATTACAGTATATTTAAATTTCTTATTGTCGTCTTTATATATTTTTTGATACTCCTATAATTAATAGTTACCGATGCAACAAAAATTAGCCAAAAATGTACCTATTAGTAGATTTTTTTCATAAAGCATATTTGAAATATTCGAAAGGAAATGCAGCTTGAGAACTTCCAGGTGATTCCGTCAAGATTAGAGATAAGGAAGACCAGATATGATTGTTATATTTATTATGATGTGACCGTGGTCCCTAATCTGCACAAATGCCAGAGGTCCATTGTTCAGACATTAACATTAACTACATAGAAATGTACAAATGTATTTATTTCTATGTTGTGCTTTCAAACACTGAAATAACTTTGTAACAAATACCAGATGTAGCACTGTGCCACTGATTTAATGAGATTCTAAATTATCAAAACTGCTAATAAATAGCTTTTGCATGCAGTTTTAACTTTATTGTATGTCATACCCATATCAGAATTTAACGTAGGCTTGCTCTGAGAACATCTACTTTCCACTGGAAACTCAGAAAATATTGAGTAAATTTAGCAGTGAGAAAGTATTTGTTGTTTATAGGCAGAGATCGCAGAGCATTCCAAACTCCATGTTAACCCGAAAAGATACACAAAACAGAAAATACCGTAATGTACCTAGATAATCAAATATGACTGATTATACCTGATAGCACAAGATTAGTTAACAAGATTTTATTTACGAGACCAAAAGAAAAGCTTTTTAGAGCTCTATTTTTAATATGTCAATCTGGATTCAACCAGGGGAGTGTTAAAAAAGGCCAATTTTCTGTATTAGTCTATAGATTTGTTTGAATTTAGTGCCCCTTAAAGCATTTTACCAAGTACTTAATAGTCCACCTTTTTGCTTAGATGTAGTAACCCATATGTTGCACAGCAATTGCATAAAAATTATGCAATAAATTCTGTGATTGCTGCTCGGCGTGGTGAAGAATCTGGCAGTTTTTGCATTTGTATCCTATTGTCTTTCAGAATTATAAGGACTGTAAAGGCATTAATTGATTTAGCTGATCTTGCAGCTCAAGTATTTAAACTGACAGCTAATGACTTTAGAGAGATTCATAGTTCATAGATCTTATCTGACTTGCATAAGGCAGTTTAAAGCAAATAATTCCATAACCTGGAAAAGTAGCTGAAAAAGAGTTTTTATAACTTGGCTTTATTAACTACAGTATATAATTTAAAGGTGGTTGGAAATTATCATTCAAGAGTTGGAATTGTAGTGGACACCATATGTCCCAAAAGCCTCCTTTCAGATTCCATACCTGGTATGAATGTCTAAAACATCTCTCTCTGCTTTGCTCTGGGGGTGAATTGGCCGCTGCCAGAATGCACAGGGTCCGCCAGTGAGTCTTGTTCTGTAGACAGAAAGGGAATATGATGGGTGAAAACTAGAGGGGCTTCTGTCCCCCACAGAGTCTCAAAAGAGGGAATGTATTGGCAGCGGAAAGCTGCAGACCCCCTCAGATAATTAAATGTAAGGTATAAATCAGTGTGTAAGCGGTAATCACACAAGCTCCTGCCAACAAAACACAATGATCATAAATCCAGAGGAAAACAAAGCGTCCACAGGAACAAAGCCACTTCAATCCCCATTGAATTGGGCTGGATATGCATTTTACTGACACTGCAAAGTCCCTTTGTTGAGGGAAAAACTACATGTTTAACAGCTAGGATGAGGCTTCATATTCAAAATCATTTTAGTAGATAAAGAAGCTTCTAACGTTGCAGTATGGTTGACTTTAAAGAAGGCCCTTTTAAATAGACAATGTTACTATGACTGTATATTTTAAAATACTAGAAATATTCATAATCCAACTGATCTCTCTGTTTAATCAAAATCAAATATAGCACACATTTTGCTTGGCTGGAGTCACGCAAGTTCCATAGGAAATGAAAGGTGAGGCTTTTAAATGAACAGGAGAGTTCTTTTGAATTGAATAATGAATCATTTTTATCAACATGAACACATATAAAATCTCACTGTTTACAATTAAGATTTTGTAAAGAAAAATATCACATCTGGTTTAGCATCGGTTGCTCATGGGACCGGTGATATCTGCATGGATAAAGAGCTTCTCTACAGTCTTTGGCTTTGAGATGCTTCTAGAGGTGGAGGGCAGTCCTCTGGTCAGTGACTTTGCTTTACCCAAAGTAAGCTGATTTTCAAAAAGTAAACAACTTAACATAGACCATGGTGAAGTACAAGGCATTTTTCAGTAAATGCAGTCTATTGCAGCGATCAATTCTTGTTTGTTGCATCAGACCTTTTTGTCCAAAAGGTTTGGACAAAAACCTTTTGAGAGTTCAGTCATATCGTTCAGCAACCTACGCTTGCACACAGAAAACATGAAGCACAAATGATAGACCAGTGTGAGTTAAGACACGATCTTGTCTAAAGAAAGACTTCAGTTTGTCTAAATGATAAAACTCAGGTGATGGGCTGAAATGGGCTAAAGAGCAAACCCTTTGAAGATGAAAGTTGAAAGTCCAAGGGTTGGTTCAGGAGACATTTTTCATCAAGACTTTTCTCTTCAAATGTCACATGCAATCTTTGTCTTTAACCTACATCGACAATATTTATTTCATAGGAAGAAAAAGAAAAGGAAGAGAATACCTTTTACCACTTTGACATTTTGACAGGAACAAGTAATAGCTGAAACATGACATTTGTGTTTGGGAAGCAAAAAGCATACCACTCGCTGTATTGATTTGTCGAAAAATGTGAATGCTGTGAGACATGAAAAGAAGTTATTGATCCTTGCTGAAATCATGCTGATTAAAGTCTGAGTAGAGAGCGAGGCTGATAATAGCTCTGCCAACAAATGCATCCTGATATGGTCAGGATGAGGTAGAACTATATGGGTCCAACTGCTGGTTTATTTTAATATGCTTGAAAACCATTCTCTTTTTCTTGACGAAAATGAAAATCCCTTTGTTTACAAGTTCCTTAATTCTGGCTTTGCTGTTGGGAAAAAGAATGATGGAGAGGGACGTCCATTGTCGAGATCAAAGCCACTCATGTGTTGAGCCGTCAACTTTAAAATATTGTGCCCGAGGACATTTGCAGGGTTGTTTAAATAAATAACTACAAACACGTGCAATGAATTTAACATGAAAGCTTGAAACCTGATGAAATTCACTGGCAAAGATCAGTGTTAAGAGTTGAAAAAGCAGGAAACATTAACAAGCAGGTGTTAGCATTTAAAATATCTTCTTGTTTAGCTGTTTTTCCTTTTAGGACATACACAACTAATTGGATCCATTAGTTCAAACATCACATAATCTGACCTGAAGCGTTAAACAAAGCTATTATTAAAAAGCTAAATGGAGAAAAATACATTAAAATCCTTGCATTGTGGTCTGCCAGGCAAGAAAGCAAAGATGGATTAAAGGATGTCTGAGCTTTCAGAATAAACATGTGGTGTTTTTATCCTTTTGCTAATCTGCAGGGATCAAAGCTTGTTACTGAGATTATTGCTAATCAGCACAAAAGGAACTAGTGGATCCAGAAGACAATGATATTACCCTGTGGTGTGTATTCAAGCCCCTGAGTGATCAATAAGGTTGTAAGCGTGCATTTAAATCACAGTGCCCTCTGCTCCTGGGTAAACATCCATGTGAATGGGGAGAGACAGCTTAGTGTTTTTCCAGTCAAGCCCACAATTTTAAACAATAATGACTTTTTAATGTGGACCTGTGATTACATTGTCACTGTGAAATACGGGTCTTCTTGACTGCATTGGAAATGAGGGCCTAAATGTGAAATACAACGTCAGCATAGATTACAGCGGCGCACCAGGTGAGGCAATCTTCATAAATTCAAATCTAATCTTAACAGTAGAGTGAGTGCAGAAGGAGTTATCAGAGTGGAGGAGGAGACAGGCCCACTTGGAGGCTAGTTAGTTAGGTAAGAACAACGAAAACAAAAGATGAAAATTAGGGGAAAAAAATCAACTCTCAGCTTTTATTACAACTTGAATTATTCATTAGGGCTGTAATAGCATTTTGTGTTACAAGATCTCACAGTTTTGTCAAAGTGAAGTCTGAAGAAACACTTTCCGGGTGCTTTCAACATTACATCTTGTCTGGTGAAGAAAGAGTATTGTGATCCCTGGAATGTGTGTGTTTTACAGTTTAAGCTCAGTGAACATGGCCTGATTGTAAACTCAGTTAAATGCCAGTTCAGTTTGCCTGCAGATTAGTTACTGGGACACAGAGTGTTGCCTCAAGGGGTGGTTAAAAGCATTAGAAAATAGCATTGCTTTAAGCTACAGTTTCAAAATTGCAATTTTCTCTTATGCTATTTAAGTGGTTTCCTTTACATGTAACTCTTGAAGAATTGCATGGATGCATCACTGATCCTGCTCTATTTATTGTTGCACACCTTTAGCCACAAGCAGGTCAGCTGCCTGAAAGGAGGCTCCAGAATGTTTCCTTATGTCACAAGAAAGAGACATTTAGAAATATTTTGTGTTGCCAAAAATATATAACGAGCACTTAAAAAGTGATTGAAATTAATATTATCAGTGTTTTCATTCAAGCTGCACTATTCATTCTGTAAACATGAATGAAGAAAAAAAAAAAAAGAAATCCTGAACTGCATGTGAAGTCAACATTAGTAAAGACATTTCAGGATAGCCTGAATGAAGCTTGTCCAGTGCAGAATCACGACCTGCTACTAGTAACCTTGTAGAATTACCTGTTATTACTCTTTCCGAGACATGCATCAGTCATATGTCTTTCCCCGGTTGAGCAGGGACACAGAGACGTCAGTGAGGTGACAAATCACTGAGATGTGTTGTGGTGCTAAGCTGGGCATCCGTCAGCACCTTGTCAGGAGCTGCTGCCCTGCATTATCCATTCGCTGCCTGCAACCACAAGTGATCACAGTTTGATGGCTCAAACCATGCTCCTTGTAGGACATTTCTTATTCAAGTCACAATGCTGTCATTGACGTTTTAGAGCCTGCGGGGCACATGCGCTGATAATAGCTCACTTCCCATTAGCAGCCAGCATTCAGACATCCTGACAGAAGTCTTGCATTATGACAACAGCGTCAATATCTCACTAAAGCGAGCTCTGGTAGTACTTTGGGTTTAAACACTTTTATTAGTTTAGGCTGTCACCTCCAGCACCATTAATTCACAACACTTACCTTCACATTTAGGCCAGAGAGGAACAGTGTACAGCCTCAGAAATTTGCCTTGGGGGTTTGCTCATATTTGTAACACATACCTGATGAAAAAGGGTTTGCCTCTATAATGTCTGCTACAACTGTAGATACTCAAATATGATTCCAAAAAATAAATAGTGGCTTGCTGTTTTTGCACATTTATGATGCCAGATAAGGCCACTTTATTGTCAACTATAATTGTCATTGCAGCATACATTTAAAGTGTTTGGCAGCCTCACTGATTTTGCCAGTTCACTCGTTACAGTTTTTGATTTTTTCTTAAAGTATTTTTTTATTTAGAATTTTCAAGCTGTTCAGAGTTTGTTCAGAATGCTTGTCGTTTAATAAATGTGCTAAGATGTTAACCAGTTAAATACACCAACCAGCTAAATGTTTATCAATTCACCATTAATGGTTAGGAACCTTTTAGCAGGTGGTCAAGATGATTACATACATAGTTTTGCAAAACTTCAATAAATAAAAAGCCTCCCTTTTGTAGATGCAGAGACCAAAATTCAGCATACGTACAACCTTCTGCTCTTTTGTAGTTTCATGTACCTGCCTTAATATTACTGTCTTTGACAATCAAGCAGAAAATTAGTTTTTCAAAAAGTGCAATCACTAAATAGAGAATCCTTATAAAATGGGGATACCAAAACCTATACATCTTGACAAGAGGTGAGAACTGCAATACATAAGATGTAACTTATAAAAGCTCTCACAGTCTCTGCTTTGGCGTTTTTTAATCCTCCTCGATCTAAGATTGTTATATCCTTAGTAAACAGTCACAACACTTATCTGTTCAACTGTTACAACTGCAAACCAAACCAAGAATCAATCAAGGCAAGATGGCAAGCAGATGGAGGCAAAAGTAGATTTTTACTTAATACAATGTTGCACAAATATGTCACCTAATCTTAACATGACAGATATCAGCATAAATAATTCTAAATACATGCAATCTTTAAATGTACCATTCTCTTAACTATCTCTTCATACAAGTGGTTGTGCCTAAAAAAGCAAGTAACAAGTCTGTGCATAATTTTCCTTTCACTATGTATATCTCACTTATATACAAAATATTTGATTATGTAAATCACTTCCTTTACAAATGTATCATGCATTACCTTGTGCTAGCCAGCAAGTCAACAACTGGTCTCTGAAACACATGGACACTGGATTCATGTGTAGTTGAGGCCATGGGTGGTGGTTTAGAGGGTACTACAAGGGCAGAGCACAAAGAATATATATTTTTCTTTCATTACTAAGAAACCTTTTGTTTCATAAAGGTGTGTATTTTGAAATTTTCACACCTCATGACAATGACAGAGTAAAAGGTCAAAGTCACTCAGTGTGCAACGGAGGTGATGGAGGAATTAGTAACCTGCTGAAAATCTACAGGAAGCAGCTTTCATGGCTCAGCGCTTGTTCTCCCCAAGCAAATACATTTTGATTTCATCGTTACCCTACAAGTTGGCACAGAAATCATTGAGTTAAACGGGGGGGAAAGTACAAAACAGAACATTATTGTCTGCAAGTGTTTGTGTCAGACATAGGAAGATAATGGAAGAAATATTAAAGTATTTAGGGATTGGTTGAATCTTAGGTTTTCACACATCTGTGACAGGAAATTGCCGTTAGTGGTCCCCCTGTACATGTTAAAGCATATTTGATGAAAGCATTTTGAGAATAGAGAATTGGAAATAAAGAGCAGCTGAGTGAAAATGCATTTTGTGCGATTCCCTCACGTCATTGGATGCATTTATCGTTCTTGTGCATGATTCTCAGATGCCTCATATACTCTGCTAAAGGGTTTCTCTCATTAAAAAACAGTGTGATATCTCCAATTTCTAATTAAATAGGACATTATCTCAAAGACGAGCTGGGACGGAAAGCGACCCTAAAACGAGTTATGAAAAAGACGAGTTCCTCATTGTCTAATCATGCTTTTGCTGATCTCAATGGTGTCTAAGCACTCAGCTGATACTTGGAAATCAACTGGGGTTATTACGGAGCTTATCTATCCAGGAAAATGGTTTTGTTTTTCAAAATTTGTTGGTAATTTGAGAAATACTTCTTTGCAGAAGTTAAAACCCATCTGGTTTGCAGGACTAGATGAAAACTGAATATGGATTGAATGTATCTCTGTCTTTGTTGCCATTTTTTTTCGTTTCCTAATTTAAGACATAACTTCTGAAATATTTCATATGTACCATATACTATTTGTGGTGTAATGTATGAACTTAGTATGTTGCATTCAGTGATCAACTGATTACCTTCTCAGTTTTTAACTGGTCAGTCACTGATCTTAGACTGTTTTCCGTATGTATGTATAATTCAATGCAGGCAAAAATAAATGTGAACCATAGCAACCCACCGTTAGCAATGATTTATTTCTTGAAGAAACAATCCAAACCTGGCTATTCCAAAACACTTCTCCTTTAGCTTATCTGTCACTATTGTGCATGTGCTTGCCATTGTACACTTTGATGTTGCCGTCAGTTTTCAGCAAAGTATACTGAGGTACTGCTCTTCTCCTGACAACTAGGGTGGCTCAGTGGCCTAAATACTCTTTCAAACTCTTAAGAGTGTTGCTGTCAGTTCATATGAAATGCATGCTCCATGATGGGAACTTCCTGTGTGTCAGTAACCACGAACATGAGTCCCGAGGTGAAGGATTTAATTAGCTGAAATGCCGTTTTTGTCAGACCAAAGCTGCATTGAGGCACAGAGGTACAACCATGCGATGTTCATGTTTATCTGTATACATGTGAGTGCGTGCAGCTTGAAAACAGCAGTACATCATGCCTAGAAATTAAGTGTATTTCCTGCATGCAAGAAAAATATATATAGTACAAGATGCCATAAAGAAGTAGCTCTTGTGTGGTTTAGTAGTGTGAAGGAGACCAGTGTAACCTCCAGTGTCATTAAACTGCCTCATCTAGCATGCATCAGTGATTTAATGCTCTATAAAAAGCATAACTACCCTAAAAAGACACCTCTCCTGCCACAGTGCCAGAGGGCCACCAAGGCGTCTCCTGGCCAACCCGCCTTTCTCGGAAATATGACAAGGACACAAGCCCAATGACTTCCTCCAACATCAGGTCTGCCTGGAACTGATAAAGGTACATAATTACACAGTCTCATTTATCTCTGAGAGTCAATCCCATCTCTACCTGCTGATGGCGGGAACTTTCATGCACCAAACCTGGGCTCAATTTCAGATAACATTGTTTCCGGCCTTTCAGCCAACACTTTCCTTACTCTGGATCGCAATGAGATTTAAAGTCATTTTCTAAATGATGAAGAGGTCTGCTATTGTCAGTCTGGCTACGGTCCAGAGGGATGATCAGAAAACCTCAGGAAAGCAATCACCTCTCTCTCTACTACCGCTGAAGGTTGGCTTCGTTACTGGTGTAAAATTAACTGTTATTGATGTACGGTGTTAAGATTGTATGCATACATTCATTCTTAACGCAAATGCAGAACGTGGAAGTAGGCAACAATAAGATTTTATCTTAAGGTTAATAAAACCCAATTAAAAACATTAGCAAATGCACAGCTTTATTTTCTTGATTTTTCTGTAAATGTCAAATTTTCTTTTACATATAAAAAAAGAGTTTTCTCATTGAGAAAAAATGTAAAGAGTAGTAGATACAGCAATGTTGTAAATTATTTATTAAAACAAAACCCATAGTTTTTTAGAATATTGGTGGCTGTTCATGATTCCCTCTCATTTATTCTTAGTTTCTGGTTTTTAGTTGGCCACCTCAAAAGGTATAAAACATTTTCCTGAGGCTTTGCAAAAAAGGTTGGGGTCTTTTTGGTCATTGCACCTATATAGATAAAATTTTGCTCTGCCTCTTGAAAAGTAGAGAAAGTTGATATACGCTTGCTCCTTTAGTCAATTGAGGAGAATAATTTTCCTGATTAGCTGTACCCCCTACAGCAGGGCTACGGAAGACTGTTGATAATAATTTGTGTGGTAGTGCCAAGATTATTTACAATGTGCATATTAAGGTGTATTTGGAATAAACTTATACAATGGGCAGTTATAAGCATTTTTAGAGGAGATCTCAAATATAAGGTAACCTGTTGTCCCTAACCCTGCAAATACTAGGGGGTCAACTGCATAACAAACTCTTGTCATCATGCATTGATAATATACACTATCATGAAAGATGGATTAGCAAAAGCGAATTTTGCTAATTTTTCCACCAATGCTGTATTTCCAACATTTTACTGCACCATCTCCCTGCTTCTCTTTCCTTATACATATTTGTTTTCCTGCAGCCATTACACAAAGGCAAAGATAAGACCTTGAGGGAAACAGAAAAAGTAGACAAAAAATTGATGTTTGATTGCTCCCTGCTACAAGGATCTTTCAGTTTGCTGATACGTTTTATTTGTCATTAAACTGAAAAAAAGGTCTGCCATTCAGTTATCTGTTTGCTGTGTCCTGCTTAACAAGAGCGATAAGTGTTGCTCGTTTATTTTTTAGTTTTCACAAAATGGCCATCTGTTTCACAAGAAACATTTCCAAACAGAAAATTTGTTGTCTTATAAATGAGGGAGATCAGTAAGAGTCCCCTTTGAGGTAACTGATCAGCAGCGCACACCGATGATAACTAAACACCCCACTCCTGAAGTTTCCCAGAATTACAGAGGTTGTGTTTTATGAGAGCAAAACTTTGACGTTTTCACACTGTGGAAGTCTGAATGGATTCAATGGCAATAACTGACACACAACATGTTCTAAAGGTAGTAATGCCAAGTATTCACAATTCCATATCACATGGAAAGGCTGAATGAGAAGCAATCATCAGCCAAGATTGAATTATTGATAAAGCCTAAATTGGTATTGACTGAGTCCATGTCCAGATGGAAATGAGCCTAAAAGCCCTAAAAACCTTTATGGGGAATGACAACCACACTAAATGTAATGCCACAAGTCTTTTGCAGAGATTCAATTATTAAAGCTTTTTTTGTCTTTGAATAAATGCTACTTTACAATTATTTAAAGAAATTATAGAAAGAAACTAAATATATGACGAAGTTGCTTTCTACAGGAAATGTTACAAATGTATATGAACATACAGTTCAAACAGCTAACACAACCAAAAATGCAAGCGGTTATCCTACATATCAGTTGAACAGTTGAACCTGTTTCAACTGAACCTAAAACATGTAGGAAGAGAATTCAGTCACTTTTTACAAGCAATATTTACCAAGTATCAGACTCATAAAGCTACTGCATAAGTTCATAGACCTTTCAAATGTCTGTTACTCTCCTAACAGAAACTCAAATGTTGCTTCTAGTCAAGCAAAGGCTTTGAAATCTCTTCGCTTTTTCAGACATACAGTATATGTTATTGTAAGAACATATATAGATATAACTGTTGTTTGAATTATAGATTATGTGTCAAGTCATTTTTAATGATCAAATCCTGACAAAACTCCTGATGGCAGTTATACATTATGCTGCCTGTGATTATGTCAATCGCATGCCCAGTATGAGTGTGGAAATGTGCATTGTGATCACGGGGGTAAAAAAATACCTCGGATAGCTAGTAATATTTGAGAAGAAAAAAAGTGTCGCTTTCGGGAGCTCTGTGATTTCCAGAGTGGTGCCGTAATAGGGTGCCAGCTTTGCAATAAGTCCAGTGAAATTCTTTCTGGGAAGGATGACACCTCAGCCACCAAGAAGCAGTAGGTCACAGAGAATGCCAGAGAAGAGTCAATAGATGCTGAGGCACATAGGACACAGAGGTCACCAACTTTCTGCAGAATCAGCAGAATCAGACATTTAAACCTCAGATGGCCTTCAAATTAGCTCCAAAACAGTACAAAGAAAGCTGTACGAAATGGGATTTATAGACTGAGCACCTAATTCAATGCATAATGTTGGATGCCGTGGTGTTAAGCATGCTCCCAGCAGACACTAGAAGCTTGGAGACTTGTCCTCTGGAGTGATGAATGACACTTTTCCGTTTTGAAATTTACTAGAGTCTTGGTTTGGCAGCCGCCAGATGAAAAGCACTTTCCTGACAGCATTCTGTCAAGTGCAAAGTTTAGTGCAGAGAGGATTTTAGTGCAATGCCCATTTTCAGGAGTTGGGCTCCATCTCTTAGTTCCAGTGAAATTAACCCATAATGCTTCAGCAAACCAAGTCATTTTGGACAATTTCATGCTACTCGCTCTGTGGGAACTGTTCGGAGGTGGTCCCTTCCTGTTCCAACATAAATGTGAACCAGTGCATAAAGCAAGGTCCATAAATACATGAATGAGCAAGTTTGGGAAGAGCTGACTGAACCATGCAGGCTCTCAGATTTGGAGTTTAAATTATTTTGAATAAACAATATTGGAATCACTGTGCAAATTTAATTAGATGTGATTTGAAAAAAGACAAATGCATGCAGAGAACAGATTAAGTCTAGAGTACATTTGGTGCTGGGTTTTGGTCACTTAGTAGAATTCAGACTCTCTGCATATGCCGTCATTTTATACCATAAATCATGCACAAAATCATGCATGACTCTGTTGTTTCATAGAAGAAACAACAGCACTGGACTTTGCAAGAAAGTAAGGATGTTGGCAAGGATTTAAATAAAACAGAATATTTACTGTGGACATAGTAAATATTCTATAATAACATTCAAAACATATAATCTCTTTTAGGGAAAACATAAATCTGTGAAAACCAAATAATTGAATGTAAACACATCGCAAATAGATGAATACATTATAATATGTTATAAATACATATAAAGTCAGGTATACCCACAAACATGTATTTAATGAATTTTAGAGTAGCTGGTGGTTTACATACAGCAGACACATTAAACTCAACATCTCCTCCGAACATCTTAGTTTAAAGATGTAGATCATGTCTCCGTAAAGATATTTTCAGAAGATTACAGACAGTGAGACTCTACATTACTCCAAGAGGATTTGGAAGAGAAAAGCGACCAATTCTCAGGTCTATCTTCACATCTCACATCATTTTCTCAGCCACTGCAGTAATGGGTGTTGTTACAGTAGGTCATGGAAGAATCAGATTGGACTGACGGGGTGAGAGCTTGCTGTGTACGTGAAATGAAACGCAGGGCCTTTGATAGATTAGGTGGGAGACGAAGTAGACTGCTACACTTATGTCTGAGACAGTCAGGTGTGAAATTAAACTGGAAACAGACACAGACGAGGATTGTTCAATGCAAAATGAGTCGGCACCTGCGTGTGCAAATGACAAAAATATTTAAATACTGTGAATTTAAACGGCAACACATTCCACTCCAGACTTCTTCTGTAAACACTGCAATTCAGTTGTGTTTTATTAACAGGGTCTCACTCTGTAAATATATAATGTTTGCTCCACAGCACCAAGCATTGTACTTTGGCAATAACGGTAAAAAAAAATGCAAAAAGGCTACAACGTTAAAACAGCAACAGTTGACATTAAACATGTTTAGTGTTCCACTCATTCTTTTTTGTCAAAGAAATGAAATAAATGAAAGTAACCTTTTATTGAATCATATGCAAGTGCAGATGAACAACTCACCATCTTTATACTTGCCTTTTTAAATTGTAATTTCAAAATTTCTCAATTACCACCAAAGACAGCTGCAATGGTATTTGTGCAATAGTTTGAAAAACAGTGGCCTAGAGTATTATGAAGGAGTCTTAATGTAAACCCCCAGCCCACCAAACATTATTCTAAAGGTTATTTTTTTGCTTTACCACTCATGATTGTTCAGGTGTTGCTGTTAGGAAATTATCATAGTGAGCTGGATGAGCTGCAAACATCAGGTTGAGACAATAAAAAAATGCTTTATTAGGTTGAGGCAGGCATGGCTGAGTTTTGCAATATCTTAATGTGTTTGCTGCCCAAATCACCATAAAACATTGCTATCTTTTATTTCTGAGCCATGACTGGTTCTCTCATGCACTGTGAATGGAAAAGGAGTAAGGTTATAAGCCATTTCATGTTCGACATGAAATCAGATGAACCTTTTTTGTTTTTACATCTGCAAGACTTGCTAAAATTATATATGCCTATAGAAAAACAGACAAAACTCTGATAATGACAATGGCATGGGATTTTAGGCTTCTAGTAGGCAAATTCACAATGTTTTTTCAGGAACAAACTGGAACCCTATTGTTGCAGGCCATGGCTGTACCGAGTTTGAATCAAACACGATGAAACATTCAGCTTTTGTGCTCATCAACTGTGAAGCAAACTACCTGAATGCAATCAGTTGTTTTAAGATTAGGAACTTTATGTATGTACCACTATGTATTGTATTTTTTGCATGTTTAAATTTTGTTTTGACATTATTTTTAAGAAATGTTTATATGTCTAAGAAAGCATGTTGAATTGTCCTCTATATGAAATGTGCTATATAAATAAACTTGCCTTGCCTTAAAGAGTCTTGGGGTTTGTTCCCAGGAGATAGTGATGTGGCTTGAAGAGAAATGATTTTACAATAAAAGGTCCACATTTCAGAATAGTACTTCTGTTTCTTTTGCATCGTTCTATTAATGGAAACACAAAGTAATACAATGTGCATTAACAAAAAAATATATATATTTAATTCAATGGAAGGCTTTCCTTCAAATAAAACAAAAAGTACAGAAAGCATGTGCTATGTACCAATCAATCAAATCAAATTCCTGCTCTTGGAATTGAGATGAAAAAGGTGTTTGGATTTATGTACATATAATTACTGGTAGCTCAGCCAAACAGAGTGATAAATAGTTAAATTATAGAAAAGAAAATCTATTTGATTTAAAACTAAATGTGAGCAAATATACAAGTCAGTTCTCCTTCCAATTAAAATCCATACAGCATGCTTCCATGCACCAGGTGTGTGTGTTTGTTCGCTGGGATGTACTGTATGTCTTCAGGGACAAAAATGCAGAGTGTGCTGAATTATTGAGCTGAATTTTCACGGACTGAAGGTCAGTGAGTGAGGGGGGAAACAGGGCCTGATAAAAAATTGATGTCTTCATATTGTCTGCTGAGCCAAGTATCTTAATGCTAAAAATTGCAGAGATTATTATTTCTAAAGTCAACACTATCCAATTTCTCTCTTATTGAAGAGTAAAAACTAAATATGTTGAATCAAAGAAAAAAATGGACATTGTGACAATGGGCAGTTTCTGAAGATAACACTGATATTAGCCACTTAAAATATATGATTAAGTAATAATTATGATTATATTCCCCATCCATTACATCATCATTATTCATCTTTAAAGGAGCCACTGAGATTTATGTGCCTCCTGTTCAGTGAAACTTTACTCCACTAAGGTTTCTCCAGCAGAAGAAATCTATTGCAGACTAATTGGATTATCAGTGGAGTATTACAAAATGATCTTCCAGCTTCGCCTGTAGTCCTCTTAATGAGCTCCATCCTCATAAACTCAGTGCTGGCCTTCTCTTATGGCCTAATTGATATTTCATTAGTACCTTTCTATTTATGATTTTAATGGCTTGTTCCATCACAGTAACAGGCGGGGCTGCTAAAGGGGCCTGTCCAGGGTTTTTTGTTGAATATATTGTCAGCTTCATTGTGGTTAAGTTGTAATGCAATAAAAAAAATCTAGATTTATGTTTTTACCCTTTAGAAACATGGTTTGCAAGAGCAAGGAGTCATTAAGCAGACATCAATGTTGATGTGCTTTAAGAACACATGCAGACTTTAGGTGCTATGCTAGCTCACAAGCAGAATGCAATATCTATAATCTACTCTTTGTAAATAGCGTTGATGCTCTGTAAAAATGTGACAAAAGTGAATTATGCTTTATGTCAGAAGTACAAATACATTACATAGAAGCAGAGACTTCAACGGTGTATTTATATTTATAGAGAAATCAAGGTGCTTACTTTAAAAGAGAGATTCACAGAGATAATTTCAAGGTGTAGTCATAGACAGGAGAGTGTTTGGTTTGGGACTGGGGCCTCATTTGCAATAATACAGAGACTGCTCTGATCTGTTGTGGTATCTTTAGGAGTGAAGACAGACCTGAGCCAAACAACTAATCTCTACATCAGTGGTCTCACACTCCTGTCTTCAGTCTCCTGAAACCTTTAGATGTCTCTCTGCTTCAGCTCAACTGGCTTCAATATTAGTTCATTAGCAAAACTCTGCCGAGCTTGACTGCATGCTATTGAGGCAGTTTCACCATTCAAGTGTGTAGGACATGGGACACATCTAAAAGTTGCAGGACTCTGACCCTCAAGGAATGCAGTTTGAGACCACTGTTACAGATTAAATTGATCTGTCGACATTCACAACCCTCAGCTATTGTCTTAACCAAAAGAACAAGATTCCAGCCTAATCCACTGTGACTTTGTAAGTGAGCCCCTCTTCTGCTACAAAAGGCACCAAATGAGATGGCTAAGGAATCTGACAAAGGATGAATCATAAGCACTTCCCATTTGGAGGACTGAAAGGCATATCTAATTGAAACGAGTCCATAGGGCAAACTCAGAACCTGCTGGAGGGACTATACATCCTTTCTAACCTGGGAGTATTTCAGGATCCCCCAAAATGAGTTAAAAAGTGTCATTGAGGAAGGGGATGTCTGTTTCTATCTTGATCTGAGGTCCCATCTCTGATAAGTGGAGTGCAATGGATAGGTAGATGAAGATAAGACTGTGTGCATTATGTCCTAATAATAAAATAGAAAGTGGTCGAGACTCAAAAGCAGAAGGCAAAACTAATTGGAAACAGGAATGCAGTTTGTTAAAGCTAAAAAGGCAACATAAAACATACCATAGAACAGAAAATGGAAATAGAGAATATATCTACAAAACTCAAAATCAAAAAGTTAATAGGCCAACAAAATATGTAAAACAGTATAAATAATACAGCCAAGAGAATTCAACTCGAACCAAACACTTTCTACCTGTTCCACTTCTAACACTGTCTCTTTGCAGCTTGATTAGTGATCATGTTGGACGTAGTTGATGGTTTAGATGAGAGTTAGTCTACAATCAAGGTGCAGTGTTTCAATTGCACTGGGTTACAGGAATATTTTCTTCTATCTCATATTGCACTTCTTGAAAAATCTGTGGATGGCACAGCAATTGGTTTAAATTGCTCCTTGGACAACAGCATTGAACACAACGCCTACGGGCAGGTAGATATTTTATGCAACAGATTTCATTAGGTAAGACAAAACCATGCTGAAACTCTAAGTTGCTGTGACCTATTCTGTACATATTTGTTTTAGGACCTTGATGCACCTCACACAGCCAGCAATGTGGAGATGCAATCCATCACAGAGTAACAAGCTCCATACTGAAGAAGGCTCATTACAAGCAGGGGCCACTCGTCTAATGACTTGTGCGAAAGCAAATCCTTGTTTTGTTTGAGGAAACGGGACCTGTGAATGCGGCGACTTTTACAGGGAGTGTCCACAGTCGCATTACAGTGGGGAGAGGAAAGCTTTGCACAGTGGCTTTGCTCTGATCAAAGGAAAAGGGCTTTGATAAATGCTGTTCATTAGGCACACCCGAGTGGGTTGAAGGAATAGGACTCAGACATCAAGGGAGGGAAACAAAGGAAGACCAGAAGACAAAGAAGGGAGGAAGAGAGAGAATATAAGAAGTGGCACTGACTGCTAACTTCAGTAAAATTATGCAACAATATGGAAACAATATTCACATTCAAAATGTATTTTTGTCAAACGTGTGCTTTCAATTTCCAAAAGCGGCCACCGGGTGGAGACAACTGTCTTGTCAGTACAAAGCACCTCTTGCTGTGTGCCTCATTGGCAGTCCACACATCACTCTGACCTGTAGCGTTTTCAGTATTAATCTAAAATAAATGGGGTAGTGTGTCAGTGGGAGAAATAATGTGTTAATGTGTGGAAATGAATAATGGGAAGCCATTTAAAAAAAAAAAAAAGCACACACACTGCCACTGTGTGGGTAGAACCCACTGCCCTACAAGTGTACCTGACTGATTGTTTTATGGATGGAAGGTGACACACACAAAATGGAGGATGACAGATGAAGTCATCCTCCACTCATTAATATCAACAACTGGGTGATGAGCTTAAACTCAACCTTCTCTGTCTGGGCTGAAGTTAAGCTGCGCCCGAGGTGCTCATGTACAACATCATTACAGTACAGGAAATTTAAGCTGCTATGCTTTAATGTGCTTCACAGGTTGATTTTCTTTTACTGTCAGATGGGAAAAAAATGCCAAATGGCAATCTGTTTCTTAGGCTTACAGAAAAACAAACTGATTTGATATACTGTCTTTGTACCTTTACGTGGGACAACATAGGGAAACCCGACTGTCAAACAAAGTCTTCCCAGATGCCATAAATTCAATTCTGCAGATATGAATACTATTTTCAAATCCAATTCCTAGAAATTAAATGAACCGACAGCCAGTTGGAGGAATCTCGGATTGAGACCCTTATTTGAAAATACTGTTTGCAAACAGAAGCCTTCTTCATATATTCAATTCAGTTCCAAAGCAATTCAATTTCACATTATTTCACTAGGAAAAATCACTGAGCATCCATACTGCTTCCCACGAGGCCTTTGGGGATTCAGTGTATATGAAAAACAACATAAGACAAAGCAAAATCCATACAAAGGAAAATATTAGTACTCATTACATCAGGCAACATTGTTTATCTCAATAAAAAAAAGTGTGCAAATAATTTGAAATGTCAGCATTTCAGTTGATTTTTTATGCATGTATTCCAGAAGTTGGTTGGAATTGCTTTTGTTAGATGAACAATGGCTTCAAAAAATGCTGCTACGATGAGTTAATTCTGCTGGCATGCTGCTTTGCACTTTATAGGTGTTTAAATAAGGTTGTTTGGCACACAACTGTCACAGCTGTTACCTTCAGTTTCTGCAAAGCCAAATCTTAAAACATGCTGTGTTCCTTTAGAGCTTCTCTGTTCACAGAGGCCAACACCAAAATTGGAACTTTGATAAAAATCAAAGATAATTTAAATATATAACAGATCATTAGTCCGTAACATTTTTGCATCAGTGTGGAATACTTCTTATAATCTATCTCTGCCTTTGTTGCTTCAGTCTGTAGGCTTATTAAACAAACAAAATATGCAATTAGATTCCTAGACTTCATAAAAGTTGCATTGTGATGTGATAATGAGGATTTAGTTGATGATGCAAGAGAACCGCAAGAGTGGAACTAGAGCAAAAGGAAGAGACAGATACCAAGAAGTCGGGCGCTGCAGAGTAAAACCATTGGAGCAAAGCTGGAAATTTATCTTGTATTATAGTGCCTTGGAAACATTTTTTTTTTTTTTACATTTTGTTTTAATCTACTTAAAATGTTTGTTTATTTACAAAGATATTACAGGATAGACTAACAGAAATTACTGCATAGCTGTTTACAAATGGAAATTTGAAAAATGTGGAGTGTATCCAACCCCCCCAAGTGAGAACCTTACAGAACTCCCTCTCTGCTGAGATTAGAGCTGTCGGTGAAGCTCTGCACCCGTCTCAAGTTTTCTGCTCTCCAACAGTTTTTCCACTAGGATTGTCCTGCATTCAGCTCCATCTGTTCCCATCAACTCTAATCAGTTACCTAGTGTCAGTTGGACAATTCAATATTTATGACTCTCACACCAGAGTATTTTTCTTGAGAGTGCTACGCATCAGTGTGACCTCCTCTGAAACCAGTCCAGACTAACTCCAGCAGGGTCCGGGGCTTTTCTTATAAAACCTTAACCCCACAATCAAATGAACCAACAATTACTCATGAATTTTACTTAATAAAAAAACTCTGACAACACAATTAATATGAAGTTTCTGCTTCCATTTTCAAGCTCCTGTTTTCAAATAAAACTATTTACAATCAAAATTGTTGACAGAGGAATACTCCGCTTCTGTAATAAGTAATGCAGACCACACAGAGCTACACGTCTGTTCGGTTAAACGTAAATGTGAGTAAAATGTATATGAGCATCTCTAATGCTACGTTCACACTGCAGCCTGAAGTGACCCAAATTAGATTTGTTTTGCATTTATATTTGTTCATGAGTCTGAACAACACCGATCGGATTTTTACAAATCCAATCCAGGCCACTTGGATATGTTGTCCTAGATGAAATATGCAGCTGATCTTTTCATGCGACTTATGTCTGTACGGCATACAACTTGTATGTCACTCCTCTGCATCCTGATACGCAGAAGCGAGAATAAAAACAAGAATCAAGGCAGACGATAATGCAGATTAAGTTGTTAATGTGCTGGACAACAACTTCAAAATGGCAAGATATGCTCCTCCATTATCATCCATGTTTACTCCTGTCAACACTGAGCATGTTCGCTACGTGTGGCATTACTGCTTCCTCCACTGCGCATGCGGGACACTTTTAGGTTGTTTGCCATTCACACAAAAGATCACATACTAGTTGCATGTATTTGGAAATGTGAACTGTGCAAAACCCATCGGATTTCACAAAAAAATTGGAATTGAGCATCAAGGCCTGCAGGGTACAGACTACAAACAGAGAGAGGTGAGTGTGTAGGGAAATCTAGCTTTCATAAAGATCGGGACATGTAATTTAATTTATGTGTGCGGGGGTGTGTAGGGGTGTGTGTTTTACTATCAGGGGAAGGGTTGGGGCTGCACCATCACAATACAACAAAAACAGTGATTAGCGAGATGTAAAAATTTTGGGATATTTCACAATTTTTATGCTATTTCAAACTTCACTACAACTTTATTCCCAACATGTCCATGTTCCTTGGTCTTTATGAGACTGTAATCTTCTCTGATAACCACACCACTACTTCTAAAAAGTGACTTCTGAAGGGAGTTGGGTGAGTGTAATGGATTTTTTAGGCATATCAGAGTAGAAGGGTGAGTACAAAAGCATACTATGCATGTTGCACATTTTTATTTGTAAAAACAAACAGTGTGTGATTTTATATCACTTTATATCATTTCACACTCTTTTGTGTTGTTTTTTCACATGAAACAGGAATACATTTAGACAAAATGTGAAAACTTTTAAGGGGTATGAATATTTTTGCAAAGCAACAAATGAGGCTTTGTATTCTTTGAACATAGAAAGAAAAGAGATCAAATCTGATTTAATTTGCTGAATATTCGAGAGGCAGATGTTCATTCTCTCAGAATTATTAGATTTTAAGTTGCCCCACAAAATCCTTTATATTTGGCTTTAAACATGGATACTTCCAAGGAGGCTTAGAACCCTCCTGGACCAATAACTCTGCTCCTCCTCATTATTTTTTACACACACAATTAATAGATTGTCTTTTTTTCCCCTCCATCTTCTTGAAAGGGCATATCATGAGTAATAAAGTCCAGATCAAAATGGTTCTGAAATCCGCTGAAGTGGTTTAAAGGATGAAGGAGCATGAAGAGTGTGGGTCATAAACTGCAGAGAACTACATTTAGATCTAAGATTAAGACAGCAGCGGGGGCTGAAAAATGAATACATGAAAGAAGAAAGACAGGAAAGCGCTCCAACTATTTAACCACACGATTAACGATTTCTAGCAAGTCCTCTGTGATGTTTGACAGTTGACCCATATTCAAAATCTCTGTCCTTGACCCACTTTGCTCTCTCATTATTTCCTGGTCACAGAGTTACACACACATGACTTTTCACCTTCAGATCTGTACCTATATCCTGAATAATTGAACATCAAATCTCAAATCATTTGAAACATTCATGCTTTTCGTGATACAATTAATGTTTGTCATACACATTCAGCATGTGAGGCAGGTAGCATTGTCACTTTTACCTTAAGGTTTATGTTCAGGCAGAATGATGAGCAACGATTTTTACTGACATAATTTCTTTTCCCATTTTATCTGAAGTAGAGAGCGGCAGTCAGCAGTTCACTTAACAGGAGCATCAACATTTCGTCAAATGCACCAACTGAACGCAAAATGTGATGGAATGATCAATATCCATTTCATCTCAGACAGCACAAAGAAAGTGGTGGAACGTGCTCAGCTTTCTCTAATAAACTGACAACCATAGATAATGTATAAGCCTGTCACTGTGCAGGTTTAAAGACTCAATATAGTTCCTTTATAAATAGTACCTTTTAAAATGATGAAAAATATACACACAGGCTTCAAAAATATGCTTAGATTTGAGCAAACAAGCTTCACAGTTGAGGCCACCACTTGGATAGCCTCAGTGAAGAATGAGTTATGTTGTAATGCTTTCAGCAATGTTCTAAGCATGTACACAAAGAAAAATCCATGCTGTTCTCTTATAGAGCATGGATTCAATATGAACCCATTCTATAATGTGTGTTTGGCAAAATACCTTTACTTTAAATGCTATGACCAAGAACGAAACGAAGATTAACAGAAATATAATAACACCTCAAACTTTTTATATTTTTGTCACATTACAACCACAAGCTTCACTGAATGTTTCTGCAGAAAACAAAGTAAGACAATTCTGAGATGGATGCAGAATAATAAATTGACTGAATTTACATAGAGCCTTTCTGACCACACAGCTCCTCACTCTAGATCCACATTCACTGAATTGCACCCATTAATGTGCAGAGTTAAGTCCCTTTTCCAGGGGCATATCAACATGTGGCAGGAAGAAGCTTGAATCAAAGCCACAACCTTCAGATTTCAAGACAACTGCTACACCCACTGAGCCACAGTCGCCCAAATAGTTTTCAAAACATCTAACAAACATCTGACGCAGTTCTTTTAGTTCCCACTTCTAAACAGTTCCTGCTGTTCCAGATGCGATCAGTCCTGGAAGAAAACTTGCTGAAGGTTGCAAAAGACTTGGGGTGGAGTTTCACCTTTACCCTGAATCATTGACAACCCAAACATTGAACTGAATGAAGGTAGAGTCAGTGACTTATTTGACCTTATCAAACCTACTAATGACCATGATGGCCTTATTAATATGATTGTTCAGACTACAACTTTTAGCTCTGATACATCCTACCCAAGTTCAGAAGTTAAGAAGCGATTTGGATGAAATGTGATATGTCCAACCTGGGTGATATTTTGACATTTTGGTTCTGAACATCTAATTCAGTTTGCATTAGACAGGTAGCAAGAACAAATAGATACCAGAGTTTTCCAATTTGAATCACCTCACAATAACTATGTCTTCACCGCATCAGACAATCCAAGTTCCATACTGGTCACTATAATTTCAACCAACATTTCAAGCATCCACAAATAACTTTATTCAGGGAACAACACTATAAAGACAAGATCCCTGCATCAGGATTGTAAATCCCAGAGATGTGACATCTCATTAAGAGGGTTTCTTGAAAGATGAAGACTCAAGTGTGAGAGACAGTAAACAGGATCTGATCTATGCCATCTGATACAGATCATCAGATACTGAATTTCAGCTCGATAGCTAAATCTCTATTGTATATTTCAAAGCTGAGCTGCCAGTATTGTGTCTGCACTCATTCATTGGAGCGTAATCCCATATTGAGGAGTAATCCACAGGCTGAGCAGTCAAAGACAGCGCGCCCTCTTTACTCAGTCAAGCCTAACGGAGGTAGCTGAGGAGACTTTAAAGCCCTCCCTGCCATGCCTGAAGGGTCAGTGTGAGGTGAAAATGAACTGTAGTCTTTATGTACTCTAAAAAGATGATAACATTTGCACACGTAAAACAATTTGCTAGATTTCAGAGGGGTTTCAGTAGGATGAGCTGTGAATTTTGAATGGTTAGCATTTGTTGTAAATGCTTCACAGTTTTGTGCTCAGCATAAAAACTGTGAGGCCACACTGCACGAATGGTTGTGCAGTGCATCCAAACACACACACGCTTCTTTCAATGCATGCAGAGGAATGATTGACTTGTGCTGCATGAATCATTCATAATTCTGTCAAGGTGAAAGAAATTGGATCCTGTTGGGAGAAATTCCCCACATCAGCGCTCTCCTGTAATTCTTGCAGGGCTTGGGACAAGGAAAGCTAAACTGCAGTGGGAAACATTACCTTCGAAAGGTACATTGCTAGCCCTGACAGAGCTATTAGCACAGGGAGAGAGCCCAATGATACGATGTCCCCCAGGGAGCAGGTGAGAAGACAGGCGGCAATGATGACAGTCACCACCACTCCCCATCTATCTGCCCCTCTTCTCAGCTGAGCTAGTGAAGGTAAAACACTAATCACACTATGCAAAAATTGAAACAATCACATGTTTTTTAACTGATCCATGCTGAGGTAAAGTACCTTACAAATGTATTCATACCTCTGTGAAATTTCTCACACTGTCACATTACAATCATAACTTGTAATATAAACAAGTTTTAGATATTATGCTATAGACCGACAGGAAGTAGCACAGAAGTACTAAGTGAAAGGGAAACGTTATATGGTTTTCAAATTGTTTAGCAAAAATCAGCATTGCCTGTGTTAAAACGTGTTTCTGTTAAGAGTGGTGAAAACGCAAGTACTAGAAGGTTGTCAAGAAAGATTAATTCCAGTATCTTAATCCTATAAAATATGAACACTTTTGCAAAATACTTTTACATAGCAAATGCAAGTGAGTGAACAGTAAAGCCTGAATCTTAAATAGCACATTTTGCATTAAATATACATGATGTGGTTCCTTCCTTGTTTTTAGGCAGAACTTTTCGTTTTGCACCAGAGAACAAACAATTTACCAAGTTCTGTTTTGACTAGCTAATCTCAGAAAAATCACATAAAACAAATGCTGAAAACAAATGGCAAGCCAATAGCAAAAAAAAAAAAAAAAAACCTAATTAATTTTTACAAACTGTCAACAAGAAACGAGCTGCGTCACTTTGCTCATCCTTTGCCCCTGAAGTCATCTTGACTCACCTGGCAGCGACTGGCACATGTGCTTCGTGCCCTGTCTGCCTTATCGCTATTACCCAGACACCAACCGTAACAAACAACCTGTAATCCCCTTAGAGCTGTAAAAAACACTGGCTCCACAGACCCGTGGCACCATTAACAGAGTGAAACAAGAACTCTCACACAGCTGAATGCTTCACTTACTTCACTTGTGAACCACTTATCTTTTTTAATTTGTTTATTTTTTTACTCATTTTTTCATCTAGTGGGATCTAGATCAACATATGAATCTGTGCACTTTGCACAATATTTTCACTTAAATCGCTGTGACATCAGGCATAATGACAAATTTCTCATAAGCAGTTTGTTTTAAACTTGGAGTGAATTTCGTGCTTTGAAACAGCATCTCTGCATAGCACCTTCAAATACTTTTGGGGTGGTGCCTCAGACACAAAACGCAAGCAACAGCATTTGTTCTTGGGGGCATGAGTGTTCGAATAACGACCTTGAGCTTCTCCCACATGTCACCAGCTTGGCACAGGCTTTGATTAGGAGTAATTAATGCTCCCACATCTGGTGGGAACTCCCCTAGCCCTTCCTAAATTTGTCTCCAGGTTTTCTTTCATGGTTTCTGTGCGCCTCATGTCTAAATTTCTCTGCTACAATCCAAAATCATTACAGAACCTTTACTGCATGTGTTTTGATTCTGAATTTTAAAGATATTTTTCATACCTTCTGAGGATCCTGAGTCAGATTTCAGTCAGCTATGTGGATCTGAGAAAGTTTTATTGTCACCTTACTGGATCCCGAGCTTTTGATCTGCTTTCCATGGTGAGTTGTGCTGCTTCCCCCGTTCAGAAGATGAAACGCCTGTTTTCTGGCAACCTGAGCAAAGCAATTTCCCTGGCAGTGATCCTTAACCGCTCTGGCCTCTCCAAGGAGTTGCACATCACTTGTTCGGAGAAAGAAAGGAGGCTGATGGAAATAACAGTTGGCCACAGAATGTTTGCCTCCACTTAACAGCTGACATGAAGTGTGTCAAACACTGGATGTAAAATGTGCAGCACAGCTTACATCTTTTTTTCTTAAATGTAAGAAAATTTACATGCGATGGCCTTCTTCTGTTCTTCTGGGTTGTATAATTAGCAGCAGATGTAAACATCATAAAATACTGAGATTGTAATGTGATGGCTAAAAAACTGCCTTTTTTATTTTTACACTTTTTGTTTAAAGACAGATCTATCCGTGGTGATAATATCTGTATCATCTAGATCATTTTTTTAAGAGTAAAGAGATGCAAACATAAATCAGAACCAAAATATATAGTAATAAATGTCATATGCATTAAATGTAAGCATTTTTTTCAAGAGTTATTTCCATAATTTAATACACTATCTGACTACAAGGAAATTTAAATTGTTTTTTCCGTTTGTTTATTTGTTTACAAAATAGCAATATATACATTAAATTGTGGCACAAATTAGTTTAATGTGGCAAAACCCCCATATGGGAGATCCATGTTAAAGCTGTCCTTCAAAAACACCTAGGCAACAAAATAGCTTCAAAAGTATTAATCAGTGTAAACAAACTTTAAAATTGCAGGTAGTTCAGTCACAATGTATAAATAAAACACAGACAAAATAATAATAATAATAAAAAATGGACAAAGAGTCATTCTGAATGAAGGATCTAACAACTATTCTTGCAGAAATACAAGTCCATTTTCAGTGCTTCAGCAAAACACAATAATTTTTAATGATGTATTTGGTAATCATATTCTAACATTGAAAGTTTAAAATCAGGCAAAAAGAAAAATGTCCCTGCTTCACCTACAAACAGACCTGCATTTTTAATTTAGGGTTCAGTTGGACGGCATTTTTGAGGAGGGCAATACTGACCTCTAAAAGTATGCTATTTTGGCCGTTATTTCAAAGCTGTGTTAATGGAACGTGTCTGTCAACATTTCCTCTTCCCAACACACACAGATTAATTTGAAGTCGGAGGAGTGGTTTCAGGACAATACAGTCGGGTCAGGTTACCCGAGGTAAACCACACATGATGATCGAGTGTTTTGTTCCCAAACAATGAGCGACTCAGCTGTCAACACCAGTCCATTGACCACTGTCCACACAGGGATACACCCTCTCCTTGGCCCCATCAGTGGCTTGTGTTTGGCTCAGTAGAGCAGCTGACTCCCAGAGACAGGACCATGTTCAGCCATTATCACTCCCAGCATGGGATCACAGGCAGGCTGGCTTTTGGAAGGAACTTGATGCGTGTTGATCTGTTAAAAGCATCGACTTTTTTTCCCTCTCAGAGGTGGATTATTTTTCTGATAATCCTTACAGATAGTGCCACAAAAATGAAAGCTAAACTACACAGGGTGTGTCTAATATTTTCAAATTAGAACCTTGAGAGTGTGTGGGTTCAGTAGTGTGGAGTTAATTATACACACAAAGTATTAGAAAAAGTACAAATGTAAGGAAGGCTGCATCTATGAATTCAGTCTAGTCTGGGTTTGACAATTTCTATAAATCTGCAGATTGATTCTGGGGGATGTGAGCAGATAAATATTCAGGAGAGATGCACACAGGTAAAAGGTTGTCAATACATGACCGCATGAATAAACATCGTCTCCTGTCCCACTGCAATTACAGCCTTTAAGCAAGTAGTTGAAGTAATTGATGTCCCAAAATGCACTCAAAGCCATTGAACCAAACTGCAAATTGGGTTTTCACCTACATGATAAGCAAAGATGGCTCGACCACTGGGCATATTCCCCGTCCTTCCACTAATGGTCTGTTCTGTTTGGGCTCTCATTTATGATGGTTGCCCACATGTGTGTGTGTGTGTGTGTGTGTGCAGTAACATTTATGCAAGCAGCAGGCATGCAGTCAAGTTTAAATGTGCGGTAAAGTTTATGTTTCTGTGGTATATTACTGGGAAAAAATTGGGGAAGTTTTAACCATATTTTTAGAGTACTATTAACATAAAATTAGATACAGTAATGCCAAATGTTATTGTATATTTCATGTTTTTTTTTGTTTTTTAATTTTTTTTCCTGGGATTAATACCATTAGAAGTACCTTTTTTAAAAGATTTTTGATGAAAACTTTACAAAATTATTCAGCCTCCTCTTATTAATCAGTGTCAGAGCCCTTATTTGCAATCACAGCAATCAATATCTTTGCTAACAAGGTTTTTGCATGTCTCCGATGGGATTTTGAACATCCCATCAACAATCAAGTTCTCTGAGGTTAGAAGACTTCCTCACCATCAGTCTGGAGGTCCCTCAAATATGTAATACAGGCTGTATATGCAGCTTGAGACGCTGAAATAACTGGGTGCAATTTTATTGCTGGCTTCCCAACCCTGTATCAAAGCTTTCTTGGACAAATAGACTGAAATCTACACTCCCTATAATCTACCAGTTAGTGGTTTGTATAAGAGCTTGTAAAAGTGCTTTAAGACAGAAAAGCATCACAAATAAAGTCCAAAGGGGAAAAGCTTGCTCGGAGTAAGCCATCAAACTGCCAAAGGGTTTCCCAAGTAATTATTTATAGAGCTTGGAGAGGTAAAGAATCATTTTAGTTATTCAAAAATCTATTTTTATTTGCTCCTTGCAGCGTTTTTGGGATAAATTTCACCAAGCTCTAGAAGAAGGAAATCCTTGTTGGCTCTGGGTGTTGAACACTTGTACAGCAGACTCAGCATGTGGGTGGCTTGCGGCCCTCAGATGCTCTGTGGGCTATAAAGAAGGCTGCTGAGGCTGATAAGACTCAAATCTGTTGAGTCCCCTGGAGCCAGCGCTGCCCCTCTACAAGCTTGACCTACAGTCAAAACAAAGAAGTCTGTCGCTTGCCCAAAAGTGTTTAGCACAGCATTTCTGAAATTCATTGAAAACTCTGACAATAAATCACAGCCATCAACCCCTTTGGATTGATTATATTTAATGAAATGAGTTAGTTCAGAAGAGACGGGGATATTTGCTGTAGCAACAGCATTAATGTTTCAGAGAGAGAGGAGGTGACAATTCAATTTAGAAATCCAGTCTTTTCTCTATCACAGAATGAGAGCTAATACATCAATAGCACTGTGAATAATTAGAGGTTCTAGGCTATCTTTGGGAGGATCAAGACATTAGCAGCCGGAGGCACAGGAAATGAGCTGAGTCAAAACCATTTATATTGTTCAAACAAATTGAAGGTGAAAGCATTCATCCACACTGTGGCTCTGCATTGTTCTGAAATTCACAGTCAAATGAACATGGTCCAGCATTCCCATTCAGAGTATTACAGAATTACTGGGATTTCACTTCATATTAAATTAGAATAAGTAAACCGGGGAAATTTAAAACCAATCAAGCCTGTTGAATTATGCAGTAAGGTGTGCTCTGTGCTGGATATTAGAAGCCATTCTAAATGGGATAAAGAAACTCATAAAATGGAGAAAAAAGTCAAATCGGAGTCATCTGTGGTAAACTGAAAGGGACAGTTCAGGATTCCTTAAAGTACAGCTTTGCACAAAATTACGTAAACAGCTAATATCTCCCTCAAAGTGGAAAACTCTCTTGGGTTCTTTATTTAAATCCACATTAGTTGGTCCCAGAGGCTGAGAACAAAACGTACTACTATCTCAAAACAAAGTGTCACAAAAAACAAAAATGCCACAATGGTTTAGGCAAATGGTTTAGATTATTTATAAAATCTTTAAAACAGTTATCACATTGGCAGTAGGCAGTTATTTACAAAGAAGTCAGAATGAAAAGTAGAGGTTGGACCTGAGGCATCAGCAAAGACCGTGTGAAAGAAACTGACAACTAAGGCTTGTTTGCTGAAAGTAAAAGAACTATAAAAAGAAATAAGATAGCAATAATTGAAGCCATAATACTTTGCTTTTTAGAAAACTTTTATCAGACACTGTAACCACAATTTGTTCAACTGTTCTGTCCTCAAATTAAATGTTGCATCCTAAATAACAAACATTAAGGATTCCAATCATTAACAGTTTCTTGATGTATAAATCAAATTCTGTTATCCATTTCGTTCCAGAACATGGCATAAATTGTTGTGGAGTATCTTAAACTATATAAATCTGTGTAGAAACTCTCATCTTGGTCATTTTAGTTTCAAATGTTCTCTGAAAGTCAGCTTTCGGCATTTAGATAATTAATATATGAAAAGAATATTTAGGCTAGACTTGTTCTGAATGACAGGTTTAAGGGGAAAATTGTTAACATTTACAAACAAATGTTTTTGTTAGGTGACAAAAGAATCTCAAGGTAGAGCGAAAAGAAATTATGTGTCAGAATAAATGTTGCTGCCAATCGTGGACTCATCTCTATGCTCAATAATCAGCAAGGGTGACCATTCACTGTAATGTACTTTAAGAACATGTTAAGATGTATGCTTTGTTCAATAAAAAAGTCTACAAGAAAATAATAAAAGAAAAGACAGATAAAATAAAATTTTATGTAACTATCTCAGAGTGAAGTAGTTTTAAAAGACACAACATGTTAGTGTTGAAAGTGGAGAAAATATCAATATACTGTTTCAACAATAAGATATTAACTGCTTGTACCCTGCAAACAAAACCTATCTTCAAAAATCCTGCAATGTACGGGACATTGCAGGATTTTTGAAGATAGGTTTTGCTGAAGTTAGGGAACCAGTGTGCATCCTTAATGTTCTTACCTCTATCTTGTAAAATTGCTAAAAAGACAAATATTTTATTCATAGGGACCTAGTTGTCTTCCATTTACACTTCTGTCAGTCTGCCCAGGTCAGCTGTGGTTTCCTACTATCTGCATGGGAATGTGTGTGTGAATGGGCGAATGACTGAAGGGAGTGTATGAAGTGTTCAATTTAGTCTTCTGAACTAGACAGAGCACAATACAAGTATAGGTCATTTGCCATTTTTACGAGATTCACTAAAAATGGTTTTATCTTATTTTCTAACACTGTTAGGTGAAACCAAGTTAAAGACCCACATGAGAACAGTTTCACAGTTTCACCTAATCTGTCAGAGCGATGACAACTTAGCGAGAGAAAAATGAGGTACATAAATGCAGCAAGTCAAAACGCCATCATGCACACACACAAAGCTGAAGTGTAGATCATCCCACCAAGGAAGATTTCTCCCCTTGAGATTCCTTTCCCAATTCCCAGATGCCACCCTGCTGGCTAAATACTGATTGAAGATTATTTAATCATCTCTATGAGAATGTCTCTGCATATCTTTGACTAGAAAGGACTAAAATAAAATTCTAGTCAGGGACACTAATTATGGAAATCCTGTGAAGGAATATTGAACTAATCACTTGTCATTTAAATTTTCAAAAGAAATTACAAGCTAAAACGGCTTGATTCAACTAGAAGAGAACACACTAACCATCATGTGAAAAAGTATGTACATTTTACCAAACTGATGAGTATTTCATGAGATAAAAGAGGAAATAAACATGTAAGCTTTCCCAAAAATACAAATCCCCATCACAACATTGTTAAAGGGGGTTGACACAATGAATCAGACAAAAATCCAGAAAGAAAACCAGAGACTAATGGGTTGTTTTGTTTAGACAGGAAACAGTCATTTCTTGTTTCCAAATCAGAAAATTGAATCGAAGACGCCCTAAAATCAGAATCCAATAAACGAAGCACATCATTTATACACTGAGGGAGTAAAGTCTTGATGAATTAGGAAGTTCATCATGTCAAGAAGTATTTTTTTGCTCTCTAGACAGTGCTTTTCACTTGGATTATTAGGGTATATGTGGCAATTACATAAAAGACACCCTTTAAAAAATATTCAAGGGTTAGAAAGTACATGAAAAATATCTTGGATTTGCATTGGAGTCTGCTTTCCCTGCTTTTTTGTATTTTAGATAATGTAAAGTTGATTTTCTTACTATTTTGCTGTATACTTTTTCATATATATTTGAAAAAGTAGTTTTTAGCCAGATAATTTTACAACATTGCGACATTGCATTGTCTATAATGACAAGTGAGCAATAAAGAAAATCAATGAAGAACCTTTCAAGATCTCCAGTCTCACCTCAAAGGCAACATTTTAGAAGAGCCATGAAAAAGCAGAACAAGATTCACTTTCTGTTTTCTTCACCGCAAGTCTGTGGTCATAAATAGCAAGTCAGTCCTCAGTGAGCCACCTGGGGAGTTAATATTGAGTTGTCTCTGGCGAATGTGCTCCATCTCTAAACCCAATCAATGTTTAATATTTGTGGCGGCTCAGGTGAGAAGAGGTGATGGGGGTCCACATGGATGGACAGAAAAAAAAACACACACAGGCTATCACAACAAAGTTACTTAAACACACATACACCTACTGTAGGACAATCATTTACACCTGCTTCCAACCATCCACCATGAAGCAATGAAAGTCACACTCTAAAGGGAGAGAAAAGTAATAGGATTGCTCAATTAGGTGCCAAATGGCTTTCTGGGGGCCACTATTTCATCTCCACTGCCACTGCTAGCAAAGTGAAAAGAGAAGCATGGGCTTCTGAAAGTGAGTGCAGACATAAGCTGCATATTGGAGACTCTTTATGGCCTTTATGGCTCAGATTTCATACTTTGTGCTGCGCTGAAGCTCTCAAGGCCTATCGTTAACATCACCTGGATTACATGCACATTTATGATGCCTTGAATCAACCAAAGCACTCACTGAAGGTATAAAAGTAAGATTATATATTCATGCATGGCTGCACAATATGGCTTTATTTGTGTTAATGGAGGAAAAACAAGGGGAGCACTTATGGGAGGTGATTTAAAGAAAGCAACATCCAAACCAAGGACATGTGTTACTTTATGATTTTGCATTAATTCATTTGCTTCCTTTAAAGAATAATACCCACTAGAAGCTAACACAGACACTTAGTCCAGAGATTTGACCTTCCTTTTTGTAATTACCATTACTAAGACTAAATTATTAGCTTTAGGAGCTAATCAACAATGATTTAAGGGTGATTGCTGGTTCAGGTGAGTGTGCTTTTTTTCTTCAAGATGAAATTATTCAGCATTATGCCACACAGTTCAAAATCATCCAAATGCATCTATACACATGCAATGAAGATAACAGTTTGGAGCTGCATTTCCATTAACCATCGGATAAAGGGTCAAATTTCTACAAATGATTCAGGCTTATAGAACAGAAAGCAACAGTTTGTTGTTTTTAGGACAAACATGTCAGGCTTAGTGAAGAATAGAACTAAAACCAGACACTGAAATGATCTGCCTACTTAACCCTCGTAAATTTCTACAAATAAAATGCATTTCACATCGTCAGCATAAGGTACAAAGGTGAAAGCAGTGAATTTTTTCATCCACATTTTTGTTACCTCAGCAACCAGAGATAAATAACATGCAGAGCATGTTTTTCCAGTGAATCTCTCAGCTTGAATTCTGTGACTCCAGGGTTTGGCATATAGGGATTTTCATCCAGCCAGTGTTTTATTTACCAAATTACTAATTCAGCACCGGCTTGTTATCCGGCCCCTCTATGTGGCCGGCTCCTCCTGGGAGGCACTGCTCTAATTGTGTTCGGCAGATCTGTGGTGTAGAATTGCTGAAATCCCTGACTCGGGCAAAATGAGAATATCAATAAAAACAGACCCTGGATGATCTTTGCTTGTGGCAAAACTGCACTGCACTGGATGCTGAGGTTTGTAATTACATTCCCCTGAATAATTGAAATGGCTGTCCTCGGGCTGTAAGTTCATCTAACTGAATGTTCAATATTGCAACATTTTATATATCACATATTTCACATTCTGTCTGTCTGGCAGTTCGTACTGGGGACATCTCAAATGTCATACCTGCAAGAGTGAAGCCCTTAAGAAACAAACAGATGACAATGCCAACCTGGTCAAATATTGATTCTTTTCGACCCAAAGACCTCTGTAGTGTTGGCCACCAGGCCACAGGTTGGACTGTCTGATGCTGAAAATTCAGTGGTGATCTGTGAGGTTGTAGTAGGTATCTGTGGAAGGAGGAGGTGGTTTGGTCACTCCGCACTCATAAATTGCTTAAGGGCTTTATAGGAATGCAGCAGCACAGGAGGTCATGTCAGTTCATGATCACCAAGCTCTCTGTTCCTCTTGATGTCTGCTCCCTCTGCAAAGATTTATCTTCATGCGTAAATGTATATGTCACCATGCTTTTCCAATCCAGCAGAGCACGAAGGCACAGCAGTGTTTAAATCATTAGCTTACACACAAAGTGAAGAAATTACTCACAGGAGTAGGTTTTGCCCACAAACACAGCAAAATCTTCACTGTTCTAAGAACTGGTTGCTAAATAAGAGCATCTGCAAAGTAATAAAACTGTTTAATCTTTTTGACTTATTTACCTAACAGGGATTTGCTGGTCTTCACTGAATTGGGCCTTTTTTTGTTGCAGTGTTTAAATATACAAGTCAATATTGCGTTGGTATTAGTGCCTTAATGAGTTTCTTGCTATGCATAGCTGTCTTTTCTTTTCCTTTAAGCAGACATTACAATGAATTATAAAAGTATTCATACTCTTTGGACAGATACTGGCAGATTTTTCTGTGGAACGTAAATCCAAATTATTCACAAAAATCCACTCATTTCTGAATATTTTGTAGAGCATATTTAAAATATTTTTAAAAACATGCAGCTTGGGAAGTAGATATACCTTGGCACAATGCAACTATTGACTGGTGATTGCAAAACAGCAGCATTTATTTTCCTTGGAACTGATTGCAACATCCACCAAAGAGTGGAGATCGGTAAGACTGTAGACATTACCTTCTGCTGTAGTGCTGATACATTTTTAACAGTATAATAATGCATTTTAGAGAATTTAGTCTATGCCACACATTAAATAATTTATTTTCTATACATTATACAGTAACTGTAGCCTTTTTATTGCATGTATAAACCCTAAAAAATCTCTCAAAAATAAGATATTTCAATCCACACACTGCAGACGTGTTATTACCCACAGAAATGTCTCCTTCCAGCGCCCTTCTTTGCCTGTTCATTCTAAACCAATTATGGTGACTGTATGAAGTGCTAATCTCCAAACCATATTATACAGAATAATGCTCTAATTCAATTGAAAGAAACAGTTCAGAGAAGACCTGAAGCTCACTTAATGACCTGACCGATGATTTAGAGTCTGAATGTGATTCTAAGCCAAAGATTTAATCGCACTCAGCAATTCTAAGAGAACATCCATTCTGCATGCAGACTGAATATGTGACCTTGGTTAATATGCTAGCTTCCTCACACATGAGGCCTTTCTTTTCAATAACCTGAGGGATTGATTCCGTTCTGTGACCCAGAGTTCAAAGGAAGGGATGATTGCTGTTTTAAATATGTCTCATTATGTTCATAGCAAGGTAATGTTCTCCTACCACCATAACTCTTCCTTTGCCTTCAAAGTGATTCATTGTTTTGAGAGTCCATCAGTCTTTAAGCTAAGGAGAAGTGAATATCGTCTTTCTACATGGCTCTGACCATCTGGTGTGGCAAAAATAACAACTGACTGGTCGTAAGTTTATTTTAAGTAAAGTTAACATATAATGAAATGACAAAAAATGCCTGATATAACTGAATAATAATCTTACTGCTTCATACAGCATTAACACAAAAATTAAAAAAATAGATGATCTCATTTATTTTAGCATATCTGCTAACGTAATGTAACATTGAATTTATTGCCATTATTAATTAACTTTGCAATGTTGATATATTGTTAATAAACAAATATATTTTGTATTAGTTTACAAAGTAAACATTTTGCAGAATATACCTTTTACCATATTACTGTTCACAGAGGAGCACTATACTAACTGAGGATGTGGTCTGCTGACATGCTGCATATATCTTTCCATCCACAGTTTTCATCCACAGTTTTCAAACACTCATACCTTAATGAGAGTGCTGACAGCTCTTTAGTTCCAAATATTACCAAATTTTTCTTGTAAATATGGGACAAATGCAGCAGGATTCTTTTTGAAAGTTTGACAGCAGTGTGCAAAAACAGCTGGGGGAGAGGAAAGTCATCCTTTTACTATAATATATAGCAAAAAAATCCTTTCTACCATCTCCTTAAAATTATTTTAATATGTTGAGACCACCTGCAATAAGCTTGGAAGTGTTTCTGGGAAGAGGGATGTTTTTACTTCTCCACTGGAGCCATTACCTCCTATCTAACTGGAAGGATGGACGGATAGATGGATATTATCTGCTGATTTTGGCTACATTCCCACAGCAGGTCTTGATGCTCAATTCCAATTTTTAATAAAATCTGTTTTTGTTTTTTTTTCTGTTGTCGTTCATACTACTAATTGAATCCGACTGCAATGAAACTTCCATGTGAGCGGTTTGCATCCCCAAGGTGACCTGCTTGCACAGAAAAACGTTAATGTCACGCAGTATCAGAAGTATGGACTTCTGTAAACTTTTTTGAATATTATCTACAGTTGTTTTTGCTGTCTGCAAAGCAAATTATCCATTGGAGACAATAAAGTTTATTTAATCTGATCTGAACAGTTTATGGATTAATTAACAGGGTTTTTTTCAGTATTGACACAAGACAATACTGCCTTCTTTTGTGTAACAATATGAAGGAAGTTGATAAAAACAAAAAGCACAACCAATTGACTACAGCTTCTGTAGAGAAGTGAGTCTGGACGTGTAGTCAGAGACAGAAGTGGTTGTATTGGGATGAGATGCATTTCAGTGACAGAATTCTTTCATAATTTCATAGTCTTAATTTTCAGTCATTGTTTACGTCCTGATTTACTGCATCTGGCTTCTTCTGGTGCAGAATTATGACAACTTATATCAATGACATAACAGCTGAATAAAGTGTGACATAGCCATTCAGACTGCAGACACTGAAAAAAATCATTACCACAATTAGTACCACACATGGAAATGGCACAGATCATATTTTTGGGGGTAAAAAGATTGGAATAGGCCTTTTCACATGGATATAGGTCATGTATGGGCAAAAAAAGCATATATGGATTGCATTTGCCTGCTATGTGAACATAGTGTCGTGGAAAAAAACTATTTCCAAGCACTGCTCAGGTAAAATCACTCAATGAGGTTTATTCATATATTGCGCACAAAGAGCTTGTAGGACAATCAATAATGAAGCAGGTTTGGATGAAAAGCTCTGCCAGGCAGAGACAACACATGAGTTTTATACAAAGGGATAAGGGATCCGCAGACTGGTTCCCATGCAGCTGTAAAAAACAACGTCCAACCTTGTACATGTAGCCCAAATAGTTTTAATTTGGTGGGAATATACAGGAACTTAGAATAAACATATACCAATACAACTCGCAGGTGTAACCTAATTGTAATTTTTCCACATCAATAGCCTTTGCAGGTTTTCCAATGCCTTCCAGTTAGGTAAATCCTTTTTTCTTTAGTGTTGGGCTTTGGTCAAATAGAGACAGAAACTATGAACAACTGCACAGAGTGCTGCAGTGAAGTAATTACAGGCAATGATATAGAACAGCTATAGAATCCCAGCAGGTGGTGCATCTCTCTAGAGCTTTCCAGCTGTGTTTTCTTTACATATTTACTATATCTATATTATAGCTCTGCAGAATAATATCTGACAGCAAGAGGATAACACAAATATATATTATGATCCCATCTGTGTCTTCTCAAAAGCAGCAGCAACCCGTGGATTCTCATTTGCTACTTGCTTACAAGTAGCAGTTCATACTTCATTTTAGTGTCAGGCTGGGGAGTACTCAACACACAATTTAGGTAAGTTTGGACAGAAAACCAAAACTTACATATTCTATAACATCACAGGTTGTAAATAAAGTGATTAAATTGCTGTTCGTCTAATGTGATAAAAGAGTAACAGTCTCATGGATCAAGCTGTTCTGCTTTTCAGTTTGTGCACCAACTTCTGCTTCAGTGATCAGCGGTGGTCTGGTTGGGCGCCAGTGTTGGCCAGAAATCCCCTCAGATAAAAGAGAGCAAAAAAAAAAGACAGACTTGAATAAGGATTACCTTCTTCAGGCGACCTTCCACAGAAAAGAGAGACAAAAACCAGAAGAAGGGAGAGAAAACAGACTCTGAATGGCTAAAACACATAATCCCCCTCTCTCTCTGGAGTATCAGCTCATGGATATGGATGCTGAGGCCATACACTGTATAGAAAGTCGTACCTGTTATCTCCACTCAAAGATATTGCAGGATTGGATTCTGCCAGATTCAATTAGAGGCGGATTTGAGTCGTTGCACTCCCAACATTCCAGCGAGAATGCTCCAGTCCTCTTGGTGTGGTTTTCATCAAGAAGGCCATTATATGACACTAGCAAATGCAAAAAGACACAAACGTACAGACAAATTATATACCATACACATTCCTTACTAAAGACAAAGTACTTAAAATGGCCCTGCATAGTGTTATTTACAAATTTAGGCATTTAAATAAATAAAACATCCACAATAATGCCAGTAAGCTCACACAACCACGAAGACACTGAGGTGGTATCAGCTCTGTTTTACAAGAGATGTGCATGTTTCAGACTGCAGGAGACTGAGTATCAGAAGGCTGTTAAACCTCGCAGAGAGGGGTTTTAGAATCCACGCTGAGGCATTGTCTTCATTATCGGAGCCCAGCACTCCCGGTCTACAACTCTCAGCTCAATAAATATGGATATGAGAGGAGGTTTATCGACAAATGTTGCTGAATAAATCCAAGGCTGAAGGAAATTGGCTGAAACATTGCTGGTCCAAGTAGATGTGAAGCCCTATTGTGAAATGCATAATGAAATTACTTGTTTTGTCGAAGCAGGGCTGTAGCCCAATTAGCCAGCTATTGCTGTGTTGATGACCTGGTATTGACTTTGTCCTGCTCCCAAAAGAAAGGAACAAGCATCTCTCAGGGAAACAAAAGCCATCACTTACAATGTAGAGGTAACAGCAAGGAGTGTCAAAACAAATTTGGAAGTCTGCAACAGAGACTCTGTGCTATAATTTACACTTGTTTGCAAGTCCTGTTAATGAATAGGGACTGCTAACATGATTGTGGATGCTATGAGTACAGCAGGTGGGTAAGTGGAAGTGAAAGAATCAGGATTTAATCTGGCAGATTTTTTATTCTGTAGAGCAGCTGTCCTCATTTCACCTAACAGGAAGGAATAGCTAAATAATGGACGTCTAAAGCGTTTAAAATGAATGTTTAGGCTGTCTTGTTTTGAGAACTAAACTGAAATTTTTGCATGGCTTAAATTTGTTCTTCCATTAGAGAGTCAGTCGGCACCAAAAGGTTTAATTCCATTTATGGAGGTGAGCTAAAGTCAGAGAAATGCATCTAGGTCATTCCTTTTTACCTAAACCTAGTAACTGCCACTTATCAGTAACAGATCCCATAAAGCATTTGTTACAAATTATTCTCCTGATGTGAGAATGTCAATTTCTTTTATCAGACACTTGAAATCTGACTTGGCGTGAAAGTCAGCTTCACTTGATCTTGCCCTTAAAACCTTGAGACATTATTATGACTCGCTCCTTAAACACTCGAGACCCAAGTTGGGGCCAAAGACTTCAGACTCGACTTAGATTTCCACCTTTATGATTTAAGACTTGACTTAAACTTTACTTCAACCCGTCAGTCACTTGAGAACCTTTATAGTACATGCAGAAGCTGCCCATTGATATCAGACAGATTATGGTACTTTTGTGAACTATACCCAAGTGACATAAAATAGTAGCATTTTACGATTAAACTCCACTTCATCCTCTGTTATCTCACTTAAACAGATCAAACAGATTTTCAAAATGTTAATTTTATCTGGACACCAATCTACTTTATGTCTTTTGTACAAAAGGCTATAACTTTGACCTGAAATCACACTCCACCATGGGCAGCAATTCCATTCTACAGCTTAATCTCTGCTACAGCTCCAGCTTGACCACCACTTGTTGTCCACTGATCTCATGAAATCCCTCTGCTTCAATGGCAACTGATTCCTGGCAGTGTGTTATTCTTCCATCAATCCAGACAGTGAAACTGCTTGCCTCCTGTTTGCCTCAAGCTTCCAATTGGTCTTTCATTAAGGCTTCTGTCAGCTGTATGGCCCATCTTTTCTCTCAAGCCTTCTCAGGCTCCGAGGGCACCACCAAATTGTTTAAGGATGGATGATCTGTCAGGAAGGTCCAGAGGAAATGGAAACATCCCTATCCATCACCAGGAATCTTTGATACAAACAAAGGACCACAAATGGAGACATGCACCAGAAGACAACACAAGCATTTAGACATGCATGCTGTGTAATGTTGGCATCTACTTGCCTGCTGAGTTTCTCAGACTACAACAGCTCTGCCAGGAGGTCCTGAATATTCAATGCACCAACTAATAGAGGCTCTGTTGGGCTTCTTAGGCATGTATTGAGTCAATACCCATTTCAGTACTGGTCTTGGACAAACGCTTCATGGCAATACTAAAACAGCCTATTGGAAAAAAATTAATTTATTTAGAAGACATTTTAACTAAAAAGAGCTAAAAGGACGCCACAGATGGCTGAAAAGACACTGTCATCTCTTCTATGAAAGATGGCATAATGTTAGGATAATCTTCTTCAGCACATATAGGATCACTATATTTAAATACATTTAAACATAGGGAAGTCACTGGAACAAAACCTATTAGGTGAAACTGAGTTAGAAGGTTATCTTCCAATAGGACACAAACAGAGCAACAAGTGACTGCTTAGATTAATAATAAATAATAAATGTAAATTAATAAATAAAATATATTGACGTTTGTGGTTGTGAGGTAAAAAAAGGGAAAAATGCAAAAAGGCATTTAAAGTCTAAATAAACTGTGTTTAATACTGACACCAAAGTTCTCCAAAAGTCTAAAACCATTCCTTGTTGTCTCTTGCAGTGAAGAAGTCAGAACATACATCATTTCCTTTCCAGAAGCAACACAACCAAAGCCCTCTATCACAGCATGTCTTCAGACAATAATTGGTCTTGTTTAAACATCCTCCATGCAAAGCAATTTTCCACCAAACAACCTTTCAGGTTTTAAAAGGAAATCAAGCTAATCTGTTACCTGTCAACAAAAATATTTGCAACCGTTTATAAAACATTTTCATTATTTGAGATGAAAAATGTCCAACTTCGCAGACTCAGCTATAACATTATTCCAGCAAGACTTAATTTTACATATGATGAGTGGTTACAGTCTTTAAGAGGTGAGAAATAACTGTCAGGGAGGCTGGTATGCCTCTCCGTGCTCCCCAAACGGTGCTGTTATGTCTGTGGCCCAATCCACTGTGACAGGTCAGACGTGACCTTTTGGCCTCTAAGACATTACTGAAGCATCTGAGCATGTCAGCATAGAAAGATGGAAGGAAGAAGAAGAGGAGGAGGAGGAGGGTGATACGAGAAGACAGTCCTCGAGATGGTCTGAAGCTGAACTGGGGGGGCTGAAGAGGGTGATGTCCTTGGGGGAATTGCAGAGGTCAACCACTTCTGGCTATTAAAGAAGCTCCCCATAAAACCCTGTCCTGGCCCATGATTACATCTGTCATACTGCAAGAGAGGATGCATGTGAGATGAAATGAAGAGGAACATATTATTGATAAAAGCTCCAAAGGAAATATCTGACTATGTGGAACTTGTGTTTTTAGACAAATTAAAAACAGCTTATCCAATAATTGGAGGCATCATAGCGATGGAAAAGATAGCTGAAGAAGCAATGTTGTACTTTTCCATTAAAATCTAAAAAGACATTTTCTCATTCATGTCGGTAGATGAAAGTGTGACACAGTCCCTTTCCAACACTCTTGAAGGGCGTTGATAGGCAACCAGGCCCTCAGGAAATGGACTGCTGTTTTTTTTTTCTGGCAAATAGAAATACATGCAATCTATTCTCCTGTCAAAGGCCTCTGATCCACAGAAGGGAGTTTGACATGGTCACTGAGAAAGGGCTACAGGCAAGCAATCACACAGAGATGCCATATGCACACAGAGGAAAAAATAAAGCAGCACCAGAAAAAGCTATTTAATATAAAAAAAACCAACAAAAAACATGTATTAATTTAACAAATTAAAAGGAAAAAGTACTTGTTAAAAATAAGCTTAGCTTTTAACTGAGACAAATTAAATGTTATTAGTAAATATCACTTTCAGAACTGCAAAAAGGTGTAAAGAAAAGATAGAAATGTCAGGTCTATTTGTTTAGAAGACAGGGAGCAATGTGAAGGGCAGTTTGAGGACAGCTAGTCCTCATTTGGTAAGAAAGAGCCCATAAAATACACAGAGTAAACACAAGCCATCACCAAATCTCCTGGGACTGTGACTCCACCTGTGTTGGAGCACCTACAGCAGAGACCGTGCCAAGGTACTGAGACCAGAATAGTTCTGCATTTAACTTGAATGACTTTGAATTCAACCTTGTGCCGTAAAGTGTTGTAAAGTGGTGTGGTGCACCTGTATGATAGTGTGTTGGTCCACTTTTTGGTGCTAAAACGGTCCTGCTCCACTGAAGCATTGAATCCACTCAACCCCTGAAGGTGTGCTGAAGTATCTGGCACCAAATAATAGGAGCAGGCTCTTCCAAGTTTTATAAGTTGTGAATCTGGGCCTCCATGAATCTAACTTGGTTTTGATCCTGCTTCAAACTGAACAAACTAGGTAAGTACTTTACTTACCTAGTCAATCACTTGACTTGTATCTTCTTTAAAAATCAATGAAAATAACTAAGGAACAAAGTGCAAAGGAATGATACCTAGAATTTTCAAGATGAACATTTCTGTAAGTATATTTAATTCTAGATTCCTGTTCTATTTAAAGTCTTATGCATAGCTTTATTAGTGGTTTTGGTTTACTTGTATGAATTATTGGGGTTGTTGCCAACATTTCGTGTGAATTTAATTTTGGATGAAATTTCTCTAGAGTTTATGCTCCTTATCTTTTGTATTATACCTATGACTCTTTCCCAACTAAATGTTTTAGCTTTGGTAGGAAAAGTTTAACAGCACAATGATAAATCTGAACATATTCAGGAGCATTTAAAATTAATGTATGCATGGTGCAGCTGCAGGAGAATAATAGCAGCAGCTTAAGCACAGAGTTTCTAACACAGAGTGGCCCTACCACTCATTGCATTTTAATAATTGTATATCCCGAACACCCTAGGGAGAGGTGCGTGTAGAGCTGTGGATCAGTACGTAAAAGCTGTGAGGGGAAAGGGGTAGTCTGAGTCCAGAATTGACTTTTCACAGCACGTCCTCAGAGTAATCAGTCATTCTGACTGGCAGTGTTTGTGCTAATGTTCACACCTGTTTGGTGGCCTCCTGCCTCACACATGTTACACAAGTGTGTTCCTTCCTGCCTGGATATTTTGTTGTGATCTCTCACTCCACCAAATGCTATGGGAAACATAGAGAGATACATGGTTCCTGCTTTACTATGGCAGCAGGAGCAGAACTGGATCTAAATCTTTTGTTCCAACACAGTAAAGCTGCTGCCTTTGTCCCTCCATATACTGCTCTTTTTTTAAGATGAGAGGATAACAGAAAATAAAGAATCTATCCTGGACTAAGTGTTTCAGCTCATGGGTTTTAGTTGAATGAAATAATAAAAAACGCTTCGCTTCGCTCCATAAACATGATTAAAGTAGAAAGACCATCTTTATGCAAGGTGTTTTATCCCTCCCTAGATTTTTTGCTGGCAGGTCATTTTATCTGCAGTGTCTGTGCACTCTCGCTGACTCTTATCACTGCTCGCCCCTTTACAAACAGGATCCATCAACTAACAATCAGACCAGAAAGAGAAGAGGTCACCTACACACTGATGCCTTCTGAATGATAGGCTAAAGAGAAAGTCTGTAACAAGCAGAAGATAAATCAGACATAGTTCAGTTTTGGTGAGCTTTCAAGGCCATGTTGTTTAGAGCAAATGAAGACTGAAGATGGACCATGAAGAGGTAAAATTGGATTATGACATTAAAACAAAGGACAAAGTACATGGAGTCACTTCATTGTGACTGATTCAAGCAACATTTAGTCATGCTGAATAGCAGTGGTACAGAGCAGGGTGACAGTTATAATCTCATTTACACAACAACAAATCATACTAATTATTAGAGATAAAATCATTTGGTGGTTTGAAGGTTGTGAGTTCGAATTCCACCACAGTGTCCTTAGGCATGACATTCAACCCCTGTCGATTACCAATCTGCACATCAGTGTGTGAATGCATGTTTGGACAAGTGAATGTAGATATTTTGATAGATCAGGACAACTAGAAAACATTTGCAGTTAACAGATTGAACGTACTTTTGCTCGCAGAACGTTTTCATGTTGTAAATTCAATATGGTATCAGAAATATTCCTCATACATTTCAGTCATTATTGGTATTGTGTTTCAGATTTGTTGGCTGCACGTTCAGGATGTGACTCTCCGGTTCCACAGCCTCCCATATGTGATCAATTAGATTAAGATTTTTTGAAGTCTTGAGAGTGCACTGAGCTCATTAAGTTCAAGAACCAGTTTGAAATGATTTAAACTTTGTAAAAAAGCTGGGTACATTTTAGTAACAGTATAGTTTGCAATACTACTCTGACAACATGTAGTGGCTAAACAAAGCCAAGCCCACCACAAAACCCTCCAAGCCATTATAGCACCAACAGCAGTATGAACCTGTGAATCCATCATTTCATACTGGTTGGCTGAATTGTAACCTCAACATCTGACTGGTGCAACTGAAAGATACTAATCAGACCAGAAAACATTTTTCTGTCGGTGCAGTCTCAGTTCAAAGTTTTTTGCTAATAGTAGTGACACTTGGTATGTTCTGCTGCTGCTGTTGCTCATAACAGTCAACATATTCAAATATTGTTTTGAACAAAGGGTGAGTGAAAAAGGAACATTTGTGAAGGTAATGTTAAACATGTATAACACTGATATTAAACCTAAAATCAGCTACCAACGGGGAATCGTGCCATTCCTTATATAGTATAACCAAAACCAGCATGGAACACAAAACAGAAGCCATCATTTAGAATCATATCCTTCCTCTTTTCTTTGTAACAAAGACTCCCTCTCTAATATTTCCAGCAGTGTGCCCTCATCTCCAGCAGATGTTCTCCTGCTGTGAAGTACAAGAGGAAAAATGCAACTGCTGAGATGCTTCAGACCTAACTGTTGGCAGAATCTTTAGAAATTATCTTGTGTCCTTACAGGAAAAATACTTTTTTTTTTTTACACCTACAAAGCAATTTAAACATTGGGTTGTTTTTGTTATGTTTTTTGTGAAAAATAGTGAATTCATTTTGTGCAACAAATACATGTAAAATAACAGCTTTATCAGAATACGGTGCATTTTAAGCTAAGGTAATTCAGTTTTTGGTAGAGAAGTTGAATTTAAATTTGGAAGGTCAATTTGTGCAATTATGTGGGTAAATCCTACGTATAAATGTGAACCCAACTTAAAAGGTTGTTTTACATATAACAATATTTATGAAAACAAATGCCTTTAGGGTTGGTTTACCCATAACACAGAGCAGAGGTGTGTTTAACATGGGCTTTAAAACACCTCTGTCAGATGTTCTGTTAACAGTTTTATTGCTTTTATGTATATCCAATTAATTTGAGTTGATAAATACAGTATATGTTTTGAGTAGGAAGTATTTTCTGCTTCTGAAAAAAAGTGAAAATATGTTGCAAACTTTATGTCATGCCACACTTCTTTTATCCCATCTAAACAACACAGGTAATCTCCAAATCTTTAATTGACTGGGAGGGGAGCAACAAAGAAGGGGACTTCTCTAGGGTGCCATTTATATAAGATCAATGTGGATTTAAATGTTCTAATCATGCAATCTCACATGGAAAGCAAATATTTTACTTGTCCAACCAAAACACTTCTTTTTCAACCATTTTATTTTTTCAAATTTTAAGCAGCAATAATCTATTGTTTTATTGTTTTTTTTTCCTCTTGCTTCTACATGTTTTTTATTTCATTTTATTTTACTGGGAATCTGAAAAATGTGATAATTTCAGAAGTTTAAAACTTTTTGAAAAATGAAACTGGCATATGCCAGTAGTTTTAAACAGATTGTTCACTGTCTGCATGTATTGGATAACAGCAATGACTGCACCGTCTCCTAATAATTTGATGGCATGACATTCATCCTGTCCTTGCAATGACAGTCATTTAGAGACTAATCAGCAGCATGTTTTGTGTCAGAAAACCATTCTCTTTAGAGATTTGCCCAGTCTCTGTGCTCTGCTTGTTTGTATTTGATACATGCTTCAGTGTTTGCAGAGATGGCAGCTGTGGACCTCAGTAATTGTCCTTGACAGAGTGGAAGAGAGCTGTTTCAGCTGGTGGAGATCAACATTGTGCTGTTTGTGCCAATCATGTGGCTCAACTCAGCCAGGCTGAGATGGATCAGCCAGTCACACCGTTAGAATAAAGTGACTCTTCTGTAATGGCCTGTCGGGATTTCATTTTCTAGGTGACAGAACACATTTACAGGACTGGGAAAGGCTCAGTTGCTGATGGGAAGTTATTCTTGGAGGCAAGGTAGTGCAACAAAAAGGGGTATTTTGCTCTTTGAAATCTTTGGATTTCAAAGCACAAAGTAAAACAAGGTAACTTCTAAATGAAATTGAATGCCATCAAAAGGATAGTTTATTCTGAAAAAAATAGCCATGCTCAAAGGCAACTTTGTTGGGTCAATTGCTTGTTAGCAAAAACAGAGGCCTAATGAATCAAGTCATAATATAGAACCGTTGAAGACGAGTTGCAGGAGTTAAAACTGAGCATCAGAATGAAGAAGAGTTTCCTGGCCATAGTTTTGTTGTTAATGTACCGGGATTTTTACACACAACTAGCTCTCAGGTTTACAGAAAATGGACCAAGAAAACTAAATATCTTAATGACAGAGGAGACTGGACAGACTAGTTGCTGGTTTTACAAGCAGGCAGTTACTTGGTCATTCCACAAGGTATGTAGAATAGACCTTACACAATAGGAAGAAGGTAAAGGGAGGGGGAGAGCAAATTTGATCATTATGTATTTTCCAGACACAGTGCCATTTTTTAGGACAGTCAAGTAACTATGTGACATTCAATTGTTACACAAATGCTATATATATCAAAAATAAAAGAAATTTGACTTCATAATTTGACACCTTGAAATAGGGCCTCTTAAAAAGTTCCTACTTTGACACTCCACCTTCAGCACAACAATGCTCCTCCATTATGCCAAGTTTCTCTTGAAACTTTGTGGGGATTTGGTTTGTTATTTTGGGTTTTGGTAGTGATACGGGTCAACCGGTGCACTGCTGCTACAGGTTTACATAGAAACCTGGCCACATAAAAAAATACCTGCTGGATAACATAAAGTGCATTGGGGTTTTGTGGCTCATGAAACCAGTAATGATAGTCATAAATGATAATTACAAATGTGCCATCTTGTTAAGATGTCATTGTCTGTGCAGCTTCTAACCTCAGAGCCTGTTCTGTCATGTGTTGCCTCTCCCTTTCAGTGATGTTTGTCTTTGTTTCCTACGGAGGATCTTTTCACATCAACCTGGCACTTCCCTCACAATCTGCATTCAACCCAAACCGTGGAGCCCTGTAATCACAAATTCCCCATATTGTTTATAGCTCAGTGAGTCAGTAGCATAAACTGATTTACCTGAGGGCTACAGCGGGAATGTCTTCAGCATCCCCGACAAGAACAGACAAAAACTCTGGCCTCAGGAACCTTTAGTGATTCTCGACTTTTGTTACCTGCGCCCCACTTCGCTCTACTTCTCTACTTCATGTTGCTATTTACCATGAGAAGCTGAAACCAGAGCAAAGATACATATAATTCTTTGCACACTCGGCAGCATCTGCCCGCAGAGTTTTTCTTTTTTCACAACTTCTTCCAGGGCTCTCTCATTTGTCTTTTCATTCGCTGCCCTTTATTATGCGTATTTATGCCCTCACTTAACAGTTGCCACTAGACAATCTGGCAGTGACAGTTTTGGCATAAAACCTTTATTTGAGGCACAGTTAAAGCACTGATGTTCTTAATTTAAACATTTGATAGATAAAATCTGCCTGTGATCAACAAATGATTGCAGAACAAGAGTCTAAAGAGGAAGAGCTTTTTCTAATTCAAATAACTCTGAACGTTTGCCTCACAAATGTAACTTGTCAGCCAAAGCAGCTGATCCCCACAGCCCAACCAAAACAGTCTGCATGATAGTACATCTGTATATATAGCATGAAACATGTACACAGAGACAGGAACAATGAGTTCAAACCAAGTCTTTACATGGACTAGAAGATAGACTTTTATCGCTAAGTCTGACATTCAAGGGGTTAAGCAATTAAACACAGATATTAAAAATGGCATTCATAAAAATAATTTAACAAATATATCGATAAACAATAATTCAATGTAATTTTTCAAAGTTTTTTTTTTGTGCGTGTCCAATGGACACAGGTAACGCTCATAATAAAATGGGTTTAAGCTTCCTGGGATGTATTAACAAAGCAAAATCAGACTATTACCATAAACAAAAATCTTATCTGATGAGGAGATAGTCTTTGTGCTACAGATAAATAGATGTGTGCTCTACCTAATGCGATGTTGTTCTGGTATTGGAGTGTTTGGCATTCTCATCTTCTAGCCACCTGTTATGTGAATAGCTAAGCTTCATTTATTCTGCCTGGGTGATATTCACACCAGTCACAAGTGAGACTCTCTGCTCTGAGCCAGCTGACTGTAACAGACAATTTTCTAATCGATGCTCATTCCACGTTTTATAAGGGAATCTGAGGCACCGAGCACTTTCCCTTCTCTCCCCTCATCTTCACCATCTCTTCTTTTTTGTCTTCTCTCTCTTCAGCTCTGCTTGAAGTCTCCATGGGTTGTATCCATTAGCCACTCTGCTTTCCCGTTTACAGAAGTCTCCCTTTAAATCCCAATCTGAAGTGACTATACCCTGGGGCCTTAAGGGACTTCATCATCGCTGTATCCATCTCGCACCTGGAAAACTGGAATCAAATGGCCCAGGAAGAAACTCATTACTGTGGTATTCCTCCGTGGTTGTAAATTGCGATTTGAAGGATTGTGAATTTCTTATGCAGTTTTTGTTTTTTTCAAAACACTAAAGAGGTGTGGAGAGATGCATACTATGTCTACTTGATTAATCTGGGCTCTGCTGGTCCCAGCAAGCAGCAGAAGCAGCGTTTCCAGACTCGGATGGAATTCACTGCACAGAGACTCCCATCGAGTTACAATATGGCAATGTTTACACTTGCTCCGAGCCATGTAATAGGGATACCGGCTTGCATAATAAGTGCTATTCTGGAAGTTAAATTTTAATCCCCCAAAGAGTGCATCACCTGAGAAAATTAAGATCCAAACAAGCATGGAAAGTCATCTCCGTATTTTAATACCATCCTGAAATAACACCAGCTGCATGTAGAAAGAAGCTCCCGTGAGTTGAATTTGTTGACGAAATTCAAAATATTTCTGAGCACATGAATATGAAATAAAAAAGCATTTTCAAATGAGCAGTGGTAAAAATGCCTTACAAAACTATCCACACCTCTTTAACCTTTTCACTTTTTTTATGGTGCCTTTGAGCATTTTTAAAGGTTCTATTCATCTTGGTTATATTAATTTCATCTTGGTTTGTCCCAACCAAAAGGAAATTAATCATAAATAAGCCGAAAGAGATTCATGGTTTAAAATATGGATCTTAAACCATATTTAAGATCCATAAATATGGTTCTTATATTATAACAGCAGTGGGGATGTTTTCCTTAAACAGGGGCAGAGGAGGTGGTCAGAGTTGATTGAAAGATAAATGGAGCTAAATGGACAGCAGTCCTCACATTAAAGATGTTGAGGGCTGCAAAAGCCTTGAGGCTTGAAGCTTTATGTACAGACTTAGCTATTGGATGGCTAAGATCAAAGCATTTTCATATGTTAGAAATAACCCACTCAAATTCCAGACTCCGGACCTAAATATAATTGTGAATCTGACAGGGAAATTCATGTTCACAAACAATCTATCAGGGCTGGACTGGGACCTAAAAATGGCCCAGGCATTTTGGGCCATGGTGGCCCACCACTATATATATATGATACGTGAAGATACATCAACATCTCAGAGGATATAAGTGCATGTTGTTTTGCTTTAGAAGTTAAAACAAAACACAGAAGCCTACAAGGAAGAGTAAAAATGTAAAAAAAAAATGCTACGCTCTTCTACTAGTTGGAGATTTTCTTCTTGGGCGAGATGGCCACAGTGTTACAATTCCCATCTTGGAGTGAAAGTGGATATCAAAGAAACCCTTGTTAAATAAAGGGCTCTTCATCAAAGTGCCACCTTGAAGAATAAAAACAGTGAGAGGTTAGCAAGTGTTACTTCTTAGGTTGCCTACCAATGATGAATCATCTATTTTAGCAAAGCAATGTTTAACTGCTATTATATAACTATATACTATTATATATAGTTATATAATAGTAGCTGTAAAACCTGAAAGCTATAATTCCATGGCACGCTAAAATAACACTAAATTGGACACCAAGTTTGAAAATCACCTGAGTGAAGTTGGCCCTCCCACCTTCTTCAAATCAGACAAAATTGGTGTCAAACGTTTGTGCTGGTTTGTTCAGCAATAATTTTTGTTTGTGCCGCTATCATTTTAAAGATATAAAGAAATGTTTCTGGAGGTCATCAAATCATCAAAAGTCAACCAGCCCCCCACCTTCCTCAAATCAGACGAAATGGGTGTCAGTTAACTCGACTACGTTTGTGCTGGTTTCTGCAAAACGTTTGACACCAATTTTGTCTGATTTCATAAAAGTGGGGGGGCTGGCTGACCTTATGACCATTAACCTTTCATTAATATCTTCAAAGCCAAAGCAGCACAAACAACAATTTTTGCTGCACAAACCAGCACAAACGTAGTGGAGTTAATTGACACCCATTTTGTCTGATTTGAGTAAGGTGGGAAGCTGGTTGACCTTTGTTGACCTCTAGAAACATTTCTCTATATCTTTAAAATGATAGCGGCACAAACAAAAAATTTTACTGCACAAAACAGCACAAACGTAGCACAAACGTTTGACACCAATTTTGTCTGATTTCAAACCTCCACTCAGGTTTGAAAATCAATCAATGGGCATCACAGTCAACAAAAGTCACCTTTTTTGGTGAAATTATGACAGCTTCAGGGCAGCCTGTAAATGGGCATTGGCCTACTGGGCATTGCCCGGTACGCCAAATGGCAAGTCCACCTGACTGCCATCCATTCTGACTGAGCATGAATTTTTTTACAGAGAAGAATAGATAAAATATATATAATAAAAATATTGTCTTTCTCAAATTATTTCACAATCATACTGCTTTACACAGTTTGTGCTTCTGATGTGTCAAATTGTGAACAGATTAAGGGCTCTGAACTGTTTCAAGGCATCGTAAGTCAAAGTGCAGCTAAATAAAATACTCTGACAATACTGGCACCTCTTTAACATACGCAAATATTCAATCTATTTACCTTGGCTTCACAAGCAGCACAGGATCATAGACTTTCCAAGTAGTCAACTCAAAATCCAAATAAGTGTGTTTCAAACATTATATTTCATTTATAGTACTGACTATAACTGCTCCTGGCTCATTTTTTTTCCTGTCAGCGTCTAATACATGTGTTCAACTCGAAGCGATTTGGTCTCCAGCGCTTCTAATTTTCCTCTGGGAGCACGCTCGTCTTGAAGGGCAGCCAGTCCTCTCCGTTTCTCATTTACATGACATTATTCAGTAGGCTCCATTTCCTGTTCCCATGACCCCTTGATGTCTTCAACCCTGTGTCATCTGGCATTACCTCTGCAGAATTTAATTTCTGGTGAGCAGAGCATCCTGACAGGGCTGCCCATGGATCCTGTGAGGTCATATTGTTGGAATAATATAAAGTCGATGTGCACACAGTAAGTGTGTTGTATTGAGTCCTGCATTGCACTATTATACATTTTTACATTATTTCATAGATAGAAATGTCATATACCATTATTTTTTTGATACAAAATCTATTAATATAATAAATTAACTATATTAGAAATAATAATAAAGAAATATTTAATTCAAATTTACAAATTTTAATACATTTAAACAATACCAAAAGGAAATTAAATTAATGTTGCAGCCTGTTTACATCTCAGGGGAAATGAGTTAAGAGGAAACAAGCTGAATAATCTGCCAATAATTGATGATAATTTACAACTAGACCACAAATGTTTCCAAACAATAAAACTATTTGCATCCATCCGTTACAAACTATTCTTTATGCGGAGGCTATCTGGTTAATTAGAACCAGCATCTAATCAATGTGATTTCTGAGCAATTGCTCATAACTCATTGTGCAACAACAGTGCCTGCGATCAGAGATTTACAGGACTGTCAATACACTTTTCTAAAATGATATTTACTCTTTTTCCATGAACATCAATTCCCACCCTGTTGATGCAGGTTATTGATTGGTTGAATCCCTGCTGAATATTAAAAAACCTTCAGATATCATGTGTTCCTTTTAGCCTCTAGCATAAACGCTGTGTGCCATCTGCCTGAGAATACAGACGGTCTGAGATTCAGGGAAGAACTATTGCCTTCCTGTGTCTTCCCATGAGAACGCTCTCATTCACGATGCTCAGGTGTTGCTGCACTATCATTAGTGGTCAGTGTTTCTGGGAAGAACAACCCAGACTATGCGGGAATGCCGGGATGTAGGAGGTGCTGAGGTGGAGAGACCTGTTAAATGTTTTCCACCTATTAGCTGTGGATCAAAATATAATCAGAACTCTCTGCTTTGAGCTGTAGCTTGAGGGTTGTGGAAAGTGTAAGTTGAGAACAGTTGAATTTCCAAATCAAAACCTGGATGATAATCAAGATGAAATAATAATTTTAAAAAAAACACTCTTTTGCATTTCAAAGTCTCCTGCAGTAAAAACGTCAGAAAACATGTAGCAGACACAAATCTGAGTCACAAATGAGTTGTTTATAGGTAGCTGATCTGTAAACATCATTATACCGCAGGTCACCCAAGACATAAGTAATTAATTTAAAATTTAAATGCATTGTATCGTCTTTTCTATGTCAAAATATGGTTACCCTCCTGAAGAATAAACAGTTTCCTAAATACAGTCCTGTGAATCTAGTCTAAACCCACTGAGACTTCTTTGGCAAAAGTAACTTTTCCAGTATCTTCGAAAACATTTATTTTCAAAATTCCCTTTTGAAAATAAATATTACCTCCTTAAAATACTTTTTAAGCAGGTTTTAATGAAACTTTCCAGTTAGCCCACATTCCTGTATTTTAATTTCTGTATTGGTTTGATGTAATATTCTAATGTAAGAAATTAAATGTGATGTTTTTATAAACTTCAAGTGGAAAATCACAACAGAGAAAAAGGGTACAATACACCAATCTCTGTCTAATTTATCTTTATAATAGGTTTCACTTTATGAATTGAGTTATTGAAATAAATTAACTTTTAAGTACAACTAAAATTTATTCAAATGCAACTGTATCATAGCAAATATTAACCACTTTCAAAACGTTTCCATGTTACTGCATTAAAGTCACATTAGGTTATTTAAGTTGTCTGTGAACTCTAATGACTTGTTTTAAAATAACTGTTAAACCTTTGTGGCCTAATTTCATCTCTGCTACAAATCCAAATTTATCAAAGCTCACAGTACAAAAGCTAACAAAAAATTTACAATTTCAGTGCTGTTATTGAATCTTCCTATAGGATTATTCTTAAACAGTAATCAGAATTCTGATATGCCCATCTCTACAAAAAATAATTTCCTGGGATCTTAAAGTGGAAGTGATTTTTTTGTCTTGCATATGAAGGTTTTATAGTCCAAGAATTACAGAAAAGTAAGAATACAAACTCTGTAGTCAACTCATCATATTCAGTTCATTTAGGTCAAGTCTGTGCATTTATGGGAACTAGAAGATTTTAACAGCACTCATTTGTTGCTCTTGACCTCTCACTGGTGAATGTGCACAAAGAAGAAAGGGCCTGTATACACTCCAAATCTGAAAGTTGAGTTAGAATTTATGCAAAACTAGATGGCAGTGAAACAGGAGTCATAGGTTCATTTCAACAGTCCACAAAACGGTTTGCATTAAATGCAGATTCTCTGGCAGTACTGCCTTGCCCTTTCCCTGAACTGTTGTACTTGTGAACCCTCTGTGGACTGTCCTCATTTCTGAATGTGCAGAAATTTACTTTAAATCTCACAGCTTTTGGAGCACAAACTGTGGTGTCCATATTTTCAAACCACTGCGGTGCTAAAACATGCATTATTCAGACTTAACTATACGACTGGAAAAATAAAATATTAAAAGATTGCAAACAATGTTTGAAAAATGAGGAAAGAGTGTCTCTGCTCAAAATAAAAATACTGCAATTATAATCAGCAAAATGCATACAGGATTGTGTTGTGGCACATGTTGTGAAAATGTCACAATCAAATAAAGGCGCTTCACCACTTCACTTCGAAGATACTGGAAAGCCTGTTCAAATATCTAAATGTCAACTGCGCATAAACACTTTCCAATTATGGTTTATGTGCATGCAGCAGCTGCAGGACAGAAGTCCACACGTCCCTTTGTCGAGCCTTCAATCCCCTCTGGGTTTGAATCAACATGCACAGAATTTCTAAAGACAGCACTAAGAGAAAAGATTTAATTACACAATCTGAAAAATATATCTATACATCTTTCTTTAGGGGTTTAGGTTCTTCACCTGATCATAAAAGCCCTATTTTTTGTCAGTAACCACTAAAGTTCAACAACCATTTATTGCCACAATTGTCTCGTGTGTGATGGAGATGATGATGACTGCTGGCTGCCTGTCATCATAGCCCCACCAGCAGACATGTCATTATTGTTAAATGATAGGTCATTTGTGGCACACTGGTGCAACAGGCCTTGCTGGACCTTCTCTGACCCTTCTACTAATTACACCCTGAGGACCGAGAACGAGCCAATCGTAGGGGAGCAGTTTGGCTCAGTGCTCTCCAACAGGGGATCTCCTGTCTTGTTGCCAGTCAGATATGTGGTTGTGCTTGTCCTTCCGAAGACAGTCCCATCTCACGAAACAGATAAGAGGCCCTCCTATAGCTCACAGACATGCTTCAGGCCTTGAGTGAGCCTTTATAGCTCAGCCTACTGTGCATCCTTCAAGGTTTTCTGTGTATTTTTGAGTCTTTGTCCACTGGAAAACTGTCTGTTAGGTTACTGCACACCAGGTCTTTTCAAATCTGTTTTGATGGGCTAATTGCCCAGGTTATTAGCATGCACAGCTAGCCCCATGCTCAGACTGGGAAGAAGAAATCCCTGCCCAATTATTACAGTCCCAGAAATGGTGGCAGAACACTCTCCCTGAAGTCTGGTTCAGACTAGTTTTAGCTTTCGGTGGAGCAGCTGGTAACAGCTCACTGTCTGCATTTTAGGCAGGCTTCTGAAACTGAAAAAAGATATCTATAACTGGTAAAAATGCAACATTAATGGTTTAGTAGGAGGATAGTAACAAATTATAGAAATACTCAAAAAGCAAATCAGTCTTACAGAAAGGCATTTTTGATGTCCATTGAGCAATCTGCATCACAAACAAAAGCATTTTTTTAATTTATCTTGAAATATGTCTTTTTAGGATCAATACTAAGATTAATACTAATAATCAAAAAGTTGAGAGTTGTGTAGAATGTTTTGGTTTTTTTTTAAAACTCCTTAGATTCAGAAGGGTAAGTTCTTTCTTGATAAAATAGACCTGGTGTAACACATTTTTAGTCCAGCTAAGATCAAAGCTCAACAATAAACAACATGTAAACTTTGAGAGTCTAATAGGATTAGCAAGCCTCTTTGTCTCAAATGACAGAACTAGACCAAATTTATTAATTTGATCATCTATATGTGACATATAAACAAAAGATGCAGTTTTCACATAGGGAGACCAGCCATTTGAGACAAACTTGATGTGCACACCAGAACCTTTGCAGTTGACAGCAGATAATGTGATTTATGCTATGGGTTTCTGGTGGGGTCTATGATGATGTAAATGCTATATTTATTAGGAGTGTGCACAGCTTTCTGCAGACAACCATGTCATAACACTTTATTGCGATCGCCTGGGCTGGTGGTACTTGAGCTCCATTTGCTGTGAATGGAAGCAACGTAACCCTGAAGTTGTGGGCACCTATAGCCATAAATACATCTATGTAAGGTAGCAGATAGACTTTAAAATAAATCAATCTCAGGTTGAAAATAATGTCAGAATGTCGTTTAGCATTTTTATGTAATTTTCTTCTTGTGCTTTAGTTTCTTAAACTCAACTTTTGCAGTTGCTCTTTTATGCTTTTAATCTAGTTGTCTAATCTTCCAGCACACCAGGTCTTTTTTAATTCAATACTCCTTCTGCATATTTTTTTCAGTTTTAAGCTATTGTTTTCTTTACATATTTTATGTTACGAAAGGCATAAACACATGCCATGGGACAGGCACAATGTACTGGCTGGTGTGGATTTTTTTTAAGCTAAGAAACAGAGCCTCCTAAAAGCACATCACTGACTCTAATGACACAGAAGTACTCCGCACTACTTCATCAGAAAGTCTTTTTTTTTATTTGCAGTCATTACACGACTAAGTGTAAAAGCCTGCTCCCGCACCATGTTGTTCAGATTTTAAAGCCTCTGCAGGGGGAGATATCTCTGTGCTGTGATCCATAGAATAAACACTTTATTTGCTTCAAGCTCCACATGTTCAGATGGCTGCGCAGAGGGAGAGGAGACACATGGGACATCACAAGATTATACACTCATTGTATTCACTGCAAGGTTAAATCAAGGTAAATTCCATGCATTTTGTTTGAAATCCTTCAGGATTTTTTTAGGGCAACACAGCACCTGCATTTATATGATAAATAAACAAAACTGGACATTCAAAGAAATGATTGCCCCAGAAGAAACCATTTTGACCTTTTAACCTTTTCTTTCTCCACACTGTGTCTACCGTTTTCTTGAATCTGTGAAAGACATTGGGCCAGTGCCAGATCAGATATGTGGGAGCGTTTCTTATGTTTCTCCTGAGGACACGCTCAACATACAAATTATTCAGCATCCTTGTACTCATACCAACCAACCCATCTCCAAGTCCTTTGTCAGAAGGTTCATTGGGCTGAAGGGCATGGGCAGTAACAATAAATCTGAGTATGTTTATCTTACAAAACATGACCAGGAACAACATGACAGGCTAGCCCATGAAGGCTTTTCCTGCATGACTGCCACTGTGTAAATTATAGCTCTATTAAAAGCTTTTCTGCAATGAGTACAGTTTGACATTTTAATCCATATTATGACAGGAAATAAACCAGTTCTTAGATACAGTTTCTGACAAAATGAGTTATATTTCTTAAACATTTTCACATTCTGCCAAGTTACAATCATCAGTGTCATTTTTGGAAAAGATCAACACTAAGTAGTACAAAATTGTGAAGTAGAACAAAAATATAAAATTTTTTTATAAATAAAATCTGAAGTGTGCTACGAAGGTGTACTGAGCCACTATGAGTCATGCATATTTGCATGACTCATAATTAATAGCCGTGATTTCATTACAAATGTCCTCAAATCTTTGTCATCATTCTGCTAATGTTGAAAAAACTATTTTGCAATTGTATTTCCATTATAGAGAAATTTGTATTAAAATCACAAGTGAATAAGCTTGTTCACACAATAACTCAATAAACATCATGGCAACTAAATATATAAACAGATAGATGAGACATAATCACAATCCAGCCTTGGCGCTTTAACTTATCCATCAGCCATCAGTTGAGACGTCAGCGTCTTATTGAAGCACTGGAATGGAAAGCCCCTTATAGTTGGAAGTGGCTAGGTATGAAACATTTTGGTGAAATTGTAGTCTGCAATTTTACAGAACTACGGATTCAACATATTCGAATGACATGTTCTCTACATGCTACCTTGTATTGTAGTAGGTATGTGATCAGGAAGCAGTTTATGTTACATTACATTGCAGCACATTCAGCAGACTAAAGTCCTGGTTTATCATTTGACAATGGCATCCCTGCAGTACAGTAGATAAGATCGCCATGCATAGCATACAGTTAAGCATCATCATCTGTCAAAGGACAATATATCTCCAACTGGAATATTACATGTCTGTGCCTGGCAGATCCACAGCCAACAAAGCCCACTATCCCTCAGCTCTTTCTTTCGTGTATCTGTTTCAATATCCTGTATCCTGATGAGTCGGAGAATGGGGTGTTGACCCGAGGTTTAAATCTCAGGCAAGTCCATTATAGTAAGACAGAACAAAGTGCTGATAGAGGAGACAGATACAGCCTTGAGGACAAAGAACATACATCCCCACCTGTCTTTATAGACCTGTACGGCCATCTTTGCACCTGTTTGTATATTTTGGAGCTTTTTTCATATTTATAGTTTAGTGTCTTCTATCTGCACCACAGGCTCCACCACAAAATACTGAACAGAGAGTTATGGTCATTCTTCACTGGGATGCGTTTTCCCAATACAGCTAAATCTTTCCCAGTGGATCAAACCCTGTCAGATAAGCGCAGACAGCTATCAGTCCATTTCATCCACACAGACATGCCAGCTCAGTGGTGGGGGTGATTATCTCAGCAGAGGGGTGGGCAGCCCCCATAAGCTTTGGGGATCATTGTAGCAGAGGTTTCATTATTTATCAAATCTGCTCAAATGTCTCTTTATCCAAAGCAATCTTTATCAGGAATGAAAATCAGTTCCTTGCAGGTGTATCTCAATATCACAGAAGTTAATCTATTTCAGTAACATAACTCAAAATGTTAAACTTATTTTATACATGCATTAAACTCAAATTATTTAAACAAGTGTTAATATCTGTTAATTCTGATGATTGTGGTTTACATTTAGCACAAAAACTTAGTTGATCAGAAAATTACAATATTGCATTAGACCAATAAAAATGAATTTTAGAAACTGAAATGATAACCCACTGAAAATCATGTCTATGTATGTACTGTCAGAATATGCACTCAATACTTGGTTGGGGCTCCTCTTGCATGAATTACTGCATCACTGCATTATGGAATAGAGATGTTCAGTCCTTGGCTTTGTTGAGGTGTTAAGAAAGCCCAAGTAATAATGTTCTGTGAACAAGTACCCTCCTTGTGGACTATCTGCCGGATGTCTGTCAGGTCAGAATTTTATGTAGACCATTTTGTTATGTTTTGCTGATTGTGACAACCCAAAGGCAAAATCACGACTTAGAAGATATTTTGAAAGGGAAATAAAACATACAGCAATGGCGCAACCACTGAGCAATACATTAAAAAGACACTAGTTCTAGCCGCAAAGAAATACTCTGCAAGCAACAAGCTAAATAAAGGAGTATTAAAACTGCAGTGAGCTGATTACTTTGAAAAGGATCAGGTGAATGTAATCAAGTGAATGCTAAGTGAAGAATGCAAAAAGGCATATAGGAGACCTGAGGAAAATTTTAAAACATAAGAACTCAGACAAGACTAATTGTCAAACACCAAGGATCATAACCATGACACTGGTTCAGGCATTTTTATCCTGCTTAGATAAAAAGAATCCCTACTCAGGGCATTTTTATGTATTCGTATAACATCAATCATCTGCACAATGATCCAATCAACTGAAGTTAAAACAAATAGATTTGTAAGTCGCACAACCAATTTGAAACAAAAAAAGTAAGATTTACTTTAAATTCAAAGATGGGAGCTATTTTTTGTGCACCACGGTTCATAACATGGTTATCTAAGAGCTGAGCAGAGCAGTTTGAAAGTGAATTGAAGCCTTGTATTCACCCTCATTAACTCCAGAGCTGCTGGATTTCATAAACTGACATATAGTGCAGACGCTTTCTACTCTACTCCACCTATTCATTAGTCTCAATTTTCCACAATACATCTGACCTTGCAGCCACTGACCTATGGGCTTGTAAACATAAAGCAATTCCAAATGTCCTTTTAAAACGAAAAGCAAATTAGTAGTAAAAAGCATATGAGCTCATGAAGAAAGGACACTGAATATTTCGCTTTTAGCAGAACTATTACAACACACTGTTAAAAGGCCCTTACCTTTGCTTTGTAGAAGACCAGACTTTAACAGGAAAACAACTAAAAGCTGCATCAGATAAAAGCTGAATCAAAATACAGATGAAACCTGGTAAAAACCATAAACATCTCCTTATGTTTTGCAGAGCATGTCTCAAAGGCTATTAATTTGAGTGCTGTGAACAAACACAACACTCACCTTTAAATTTTAGGAATTTATTAACTGCATCTGAGGCTTGTATCTTAAGGCCTTAACCCCACATCACAGCCTGAGAAAATTTCCAGTTAAAGACCTCATTATACCATTATTCGTTTTAAAAGGACGACTCTGTCTGTCAACAGATGCCAGCTTTTTCCTATTATCACATATACAGTACAGACCAAAAGTTTGGACACACCTTTTAATTAAATGAGTTTCCTTTATTTTCATGAATATTGACATTGTAGATTCACACTGAAGGCATCAAAACTATGAATAACACATGTGGAAATATGCACTAAACAAAAAAGTGTAAAACAACTGAAAATACCCCTTATATTCTAGTTTCTTCAAAGTAGCAACCTTTTGCTGTGATTACTGCTTTGCACACAATCTGCATTTTCTTGATGAGCTTCAAGAGGTAGTCACCTGAAATGGTTTTCACTTCATAGGTGCCCTGTCAGGTTAATAAGTGGGATTTCTTGCCTTATAAATAGTCATGAAAATAAAGAAAACCCATTGAATTAGAAGGTGTGTCCAAACTTTTGGTCTGTACTGTATGTGGAGGATTGGGTGGACTGGCATATGGACAACAAATTAAGTCTACTGCTCTGGACACATTTGTTTGTGTTGAAACTCATAAGCATCTCATGACTGTAACATCTTACAGCAAATGGACACTTTTCCAGCCTCACAGATTTCCCCTTCAATTCTTTTTCTATCTGTTTATTGTTGATAGGTAATAGTTGATTCTGCTGCATTAAAAGGCTCCACATAAGGTTAATAAGTTTTTGAGATTTTTCCTCGAGTTCCCATCTTCCACAAAATGGCAGTTCAAGGCAAAGGTTTTTTGTTGTTCGTATTCATGTATTATATTTTGAATGAAAAGTCGCAGCACAGGTGTGTAAGATTAAATTATTTTTCTCCAGACAAGTCATCATAAGTCAGCTATGTGTTGTGATTTCTTCAAATGTATATTTACACTACATATAACGTTTTTGGAATCACAGTCAATTTTCTTAAGACCAGAGCTTCTTTTCTTTAGACAATTCATATTTTTAGATCTCAGCAAAATGCATAAATCTTGTAAGACACATCTGTATTAAAACATGCTTTCTGCTGAAACATCAGGCCATGATTTTACTCTAAATATTTTTATTTATAAGATGCCTTCTCATTGTTTCCTGGACATCTCCCTTTTGGTGGCAGATACACCAGGGCAGACCCAGCACTCAGAACTAGACTATGGTTTCCCTCACCGCAGAACTGTACCTGCACAAACTCGAGCTTAGACCACTTAAAATAAAACTCCACAGTCAGATAAATTATTGGAGGAAATGCACAGCTTTTCTGCCAATAATTATCTTGGTAATCATTGTATATTTTCCATTTTACAGAAATAATATCTCAGAACCTTCTTTAAAAGGCCAACCCTTAAAAACCTGAATGGGGCTTTAGTGCTGACATCTCTGCGTTACACAGGTATAATTGTGAGCTCCAGTTCAACATTAAACCACTCAAAGGGTATACTGTAATTTGTCCCTTTTCTTTGAGATCCATTAAAAAGATGCCATAAAAGCACTCTCCTCTGCTGAATGCTGCTTTTACAATGCACAAAAGTAATATGGGCTCAAAAGAGATTGAGCAAAACATCACTAACTGGGATCATTTGCAGATAGAAAAATGGAAGCTCTTTTAAGGCTGCAAAAAAGAAAAAAAATCAAAGGTATGAAAGTCAAAAACATTAAATTTTGCCTTCTGATTGTTCGCTGCTCTCACTTAGATATAATTACATCAGTTCTTCCCACTACCATCCTGTGCTGAACCACAGGCCTGTGAGGCACCATAAAGACATAGATGATTCATAGGGTAAAACTGACTTCTTGCTGAAGTAAGTGGGAGAAAAGACTCTTTTGTTACTTTTCAACTTTAATTTTTTATCTAAGGGAGCCTAGAGGACTGATCCTTTCAGCTACTGGGGAACTCTTCCCCCAGAGCAGATCTTTTATCACAGCAGAGCCAGAGGGATGTGGGGAGGCTGATCTCTGGAGAGCGCTGTGAGAGACAGCAGGGAAACTGCAGCACAGCAGTGATCAGCATTCCTGTCTTCACTGGGCTTCATGCAATGTTAAAACTTGACTTTTACCATTGGCATACAGCACTCTTAAAACAATTACTTATCTTGCATCCTTGGCTGCTTTACTCTATTGCCCTAATAGAACAAACAGGGATATATTCTTGATCTTTCCTCTCTAAATAATACACCATCACTGTCTGTCAGTGTCTGTTTGCTAATAGGGGTGCCATTAATTGTGGGTGATTAAAAAAATCATCACAACAGTAATTTATTAACCTCACTGACAAAAACAAAACAAAAAGAAGATTTAAGATAGTCTAATCTGGAAAAAAAGATTTAAAATTAGAACAATAAACATCTTCAAGTTATGATACAGTTAGACGTGATTAAAACTGACAGCCGCATGAATTCATTACTCATTAATTATGTTTTAACTTGTATTGATACTGTCAGCAAAGACGAGTGTGACCTGGGGACAAACCTATTTATGTGTGCTGTTGCTTGAATGTTTTTGCAAAGTTTTTATCTAAATTACAATAAAAGAATGTTCAATACTTACATTAAGATTACTTACAACTTGCATAATAACATATTTTTATGTCTCAGACATTCGTGAGATCTTATGAAGCTGACATGGTTTATTGAAACAATGTCTTCTGGTCCAGAGGTTGCATTAAAGCCTTACCCTGACTTCTTCAGGGCCAAATGATCACCTCCAGTAAAGGTCATGGAAGACCATGATGGATGGGCACTGCTGTGATTTAATTTAAAATAAAGAGCAATAAACACCAGGCGCATGCTACTGGCACAGGGGGATGATGAAGGACCCATTAGTTAAGCAAAGGTCGTAGACTCCTCCCCTGACAGGCGTTGTCACTAAGCCATCACAAACAGCGGAGTGGGACGTGGGGGCCAAAGAGGGTCAGAAAGCTACAACAGCCCCACAGAGGATCTGTGTACAATGTGTGTGCTTATCAGCCATGTCAGAGATCGACTCAGAACGAAAGAGGATTCTCAGTAGGGTTTAAAAATGTGCTATCCTGGCATGCAGTCAGGTACTGAGTTCACTCTGTGTTTAGAGTAGAATCATCAATCATCATCTAGATTTCAAAGTAAAAATTACAGGACAGCATATGTGCACATGCACATGCTCAAACATGTATCTAACAAATTTATGAAGTTTTCTCACACTGTCACTTTAAACCCACAAACTTCAGTATAATTTGCTAAGATACAACACTACATTATGATTGAAAACAGCATCACTGTGAAGTCAAAGAAAAATGATACATGGTCTTCAAAATACTTTTTGGAATAAAATCTGACCATGAAGCATCTTACAGCTCAAGGAAAAACTGCCACAGTCTGAAGCCTCCTGCTGCCTCAAAAAGGTTTTCTTCTAAGATTTCCCTGTGTTATCTCCTTTCATTTTCCCATCAACCAGCTTGACTGCCCTGCTGACAAAAAGCATCCTCACAGCACAATGCTGCCACAACCATATTTCATCATACGGATGGTGTGTTAAGGGTGTTAACTTTCCTTTACACACACAGAAGTAATAGTTATCCTTTCAGCGGATATCCCTACCCGAGCCGTGGATCTCTGCAGTCACTATGTTACCCTGAAGCAGTGACAGAAGATATTCAAAGGGTATCAATACTTATTAAAAACACTGTCAATGGGTGTGCCGTGGTGGCGTAGGGGATAGCACGACCCATGTTTGGAGGCCTTGAGTCCTCGACGCGGCCGTCGTGGGTTCGACTCCCGGACCCGGCGATATTTGCCACATGTCTTCTCCCCTCTCCTTCCCTCTTTCCTGTCAGCCTACTTTTATATAAGGGACACTAGAGCCCACAAAAGGTCCCTGGAGGGGTAAAAAAAAAAAAAAAAATTACTGTCAATATTAGCTTGTTTTATGTGGAGGGCATTTATTTCAAATCCAAGGTCTTTTAATTTCTATTTGGTATAATATTTACAAAAACCGAAGCTTTTTAAAAGAAATAAGTTTCAGTATAAATTGAAATTATATTTTTTTTGACTTAGATTTTAAATGTTGCATATTTGGCCCAGATTGTTTTGCATAAAAAATGTTTAACATCATGTTCATGTGTGCACAGTTTACATAAACTGCGAATTAAGACAACCCATTCACATCTGCAGCTACTTTAAAAAGCTTCATAAAGTGAACATGAATAATTCTGCTCAATGAGGTCAAAAATCAAAGAGAATACAATGATTATATTATTCAAACTAGATGCTAGATTTTGTGTACTACAAACATAATGTATGACATAGTATAAAACGGTAAATACCCACATCTGATATATATAAACAGACTTCAAAATCTCTGTCAAAACAAACAAATTTAAAACACTAATGTAGAAATGTGCACAGCACAAGGGTAATTTGCTGCCTTCAATTGCTCCCACTAATGGCATCTAATAGGTTCTGTGGGCCAAAATAGTGACAGCATGATGAATTTGGCCTGAGAGCAAAGCTAATGACTGCCATCAAATGCAATTTCAGTTTTCAGTCATGGTTATCTCAGTGGAGTCCAATTTATTTAGTGCTACCTTTTTAACTGCAACGTTTGGCAAAGACACATGGCCAACAAAAACATGACCGAAACCTATCGCCTATTAGAGCTGCTGATTGGGTTGTTAAAGACACGTCTCAGGTTTGTTTTTAGCCTGCAATAATGATGACCCTAATTGTGTCACTTAGTAAAGGTGGAGGTGACAGATAGAGGAAGTGAAGAAACTTTAAACATAATGTCTGAAACCATAAAAAAGTAGGAACTTGGCTGAGAAAAGTTCAGATAGAGGAAGAGATCAGAGTGCTTAACACAATACCAGCAATGATACAGAATGTCACTACTACCATTTAAATAAGAATCTATACAATTGTAATTTTACTTGAGTCACACAAAAATGTTCTCCTTTGTTGTCATTTGTCACATTTCATTGGATTTTTAGTCTGTTACATTAAAGCTTCAAAGTTATGCTATGAAATGTGTCGTGTTCACAAACAAACAGAACATGGTTGTGACTGAATGGCTGTAAGGGATGTTATCTGATTCCAGATGGATGTTGGACAGCAGACCCCTTAGCAAAGCACAGCTTGGAGCCCAGCACCACTAATTTTTTCCACTTTTTTTCATCTCCCACATATCAGGATGACTTTTTTTTACAGCTGCGGTTTTTTTCTTGATGACTCCTTACCAACATCCTTGAATCCAGCTTTACATACTGGTGAGTCACAGCTAACATTTTTCCATGTAGACAACAAAGCAGTGGGTCTTTGAGTTATTCTGATGTTGTGGCAAATGTCTTAATGCCATAATGAAAGGGGCAGACATCAACAAATCCCATAAGCCAGATTTGGTTACAAAAGAGACTGAATGCAAACCGATGGGTGAACATTACTGACCAAGGATTAGACTGTGACTTCGTAACCAAAGCCCCCTGCTGCTTGGGCAACTGTTGTATGATCTTCTACATCTGGTAGGATATTAATTTACCTAAACTTTGCACAAGAAACGCTCAGTTGTGTTTCTGTGTCTATTTTAATACATGTGAAATTACAATAATGTCCGTGTTACATGCCAAAATAATAATAATAACAAAAACACTTTTCTCACATTGATTCATTTCTGAACCACATCACATTTGTTTTGCTTTTCTCTATATTTGACTTTTTCTTATCAAACAGCTTTTAAAAATAAATCCTTTATTGAACCGACTAGGACCTTTATCAGCTTACCATTCATTTACATGTATAATTATTACAGCCGCTTTAGGAGCAGTTTGCCTAAAGAGCTTTATGCAAATTGTAATTAACAGTGATTAAAAGGAAGGCTGCCATGAATTGAAGAAGGATTACCATTGCATCATTTACAAAAACCAAATTAAATCTAATGGCTTCACTGTGAAATCAGTAGGGACTCTGAGATGATGCTAAGCATGTCCTGTCTGACATTAAGACCAAAGAAGTCAGCAGAGGGGCTGCATTGTTAGAAAACCATGAGAAACTGATGATGTTAATCTTTAAATAGCATATTCACTCAAATAATTAAAGATCTTTATATTTAAAATGTGCAAAATTGAAACTCAGTGCACTGCAGACACAATAGGGTATCTGCTAAAACATTCAATTGGCTGGGGAACTTAGTTGTCTAAAGAGACCTTTGTGCACATCTTCATGTTTGCCAGAAATGTGCGAGGTTGTATTTCGCCAGAACTCAGCTTTTCAAGTTTGTCGCATTTTTACAATCACATTCTTCATAGGTTTCGATGGCATTTCATTTGGATATTTAAAGTGAAAGGAAAATCTGAAAAGTGTGTTGATTTATATGAACTCAGTATGACACATCGTTTTTTGCCATTACAGCTGCAAGTTTTCTGGTCTATCACTTTACCAGAATGCACACCTTGACATTCATTTTTTGCAAAACAGCTCAAGCTCAGTTTACTTTATAAAGCATATGGGAACATAAGATTTAAAGTCGCATTACAAATTTTCAATACGATGCATAACTGGACTTTAACTACCGTAGGTTTATCTGCATTGTATCTCTAGCTGTATGTTTAGGACTGTTGTCCTGCTGGATGGTCAAGCTCTGCCCTAATTTTAAGTCTTTTGCAGTCTCTATCCTCCCTTCAACTGTGACCAGTTTCTCTGGTCCTGCTAAAAAAAAAAAGCATCCTGATAGTTGTTTTGTTTTAAGATACTCTGAGGATGATATAAAATTTCAGTTTTTCAATATATATAGTTCTCAAAAAACAGGCCAAAATGTTTTCTTCCACATTTGCTATGTCTCCTTGTAAAAAAGTGCAATAGAGCTCAGTGGTCTCCTTAAACAATAACTTTTCTTACCACTTTTCATTAAAGACAGGAGTGCAAAGCCATTAGTTGCCTGTTGACATATTCTTCCACCTGGGATGTGGATCTCTGAAATCCTCCCATGAGTTACCATGAGTTGATTCTCTGATTAAAACTCCTTAAATGTCCTTTCACTGCCATGTGCAGTTTTGCCATGTTCTTGACATTTTTAGATGACAAATAGAACAGTGCTTAGCTTATGATATTGATTTGTATCTTTATCCAGCTTCAAACTTCTCAATAATATCTGTTGTCTTCATTGATTTTCCTAGTGCTGCTTGTTCACGGATGTTCTCTAACAAACCTATAGGTTTATACAGAATATGTGTATTTGTATTGTTAATGACTTATGCACAGGTGGATTTAATTTCACTGCATTTTCACTGCTTTTTTTTCACAGTTGCAAGAGTAAAGGAGGCCTAAGCCTTAATTAGGGAGATGTGTTTTACATTTTAAACAGTGGAATGTTGCAGTGAAGAAAAATACCAACATTTTTCAATTGCTGTACAAGTTGTGTTTAAAAGCAGCTGGTTTGTTTTTGGAACACATTTAATTACTAATTCTTCCGTTTTAAAGGAAATAAATTGAGCCCTTCATTAAAATAAATGTTTCTTAATCAGCAATATGGCCTTCCAGTAATAATAAAAGAATAAAATAACTGTTTATGTATGATGCAGGTGTATTCTCTCAATGAGAAGTACGAAGCACTCTCCAGCAGGAAGAAGCTGTCTGCAAAGTTCAATAGATTCTTAAGCAAGACAACATGGAACCATTTTGACACAACAAAAAGCATGGATGTATGAAAAGTAAGCAGTTGGGTTTTAAGTCTAAATGTCTGTCTGGAATAATCACATCACAGCTTCCTTCATATTCAGTAGGTTACTAACTCCATATTTTCTGCTGATCTGCACATGCAGCAGATCCACCTGGATCTGGAAGTTAGATCCAGGTGTTGGCCTCAGGCTGTTAGTATTCAGTGGGCTAAAGTAAGTTTCTGTGGGAGAATATTATCTAAATTCCTCAAAACATTGATGTTTCATCAAATGTTTTACATTCATGGACAGTTTCTCTTTGGTATTTGTGGGATTGGTCAAGACTAAATTATCTTGCAAAGAAATATACTATTCCTCACCTTTTCTGAGTTACACTGGCACAAACAGCATTTTATAGAACTGGGTTGACATTTAAGGAAATCTGTGGCAGCATCTTGTAAAATGCTAAATTGCAAACATCACTTATGTTTGTTTTGTAGATATAAAGCAAAGCTGTACAGCTTGATATAAATGAAATAATCTAAGATTTAGTAAGAAATTCTGATCTGGAGCTTCCTTAGACCTTTGTCATGCAAAAGTAGGGATGAACCATGAAAATTAAAATCAGACAGAGAATGAATGCAAGAACCTAAGCTTTCTGAATTAAAAAAAATATCACTGGTAAAGATTATGTTTCTTCTTTCTTCTAAGTTTCTTGCCCATTGTGTTTGTTCTTTGGTAAAGTTTCACAGCAAGGGCACACAATAAATTGACAAGTCACTCATTTCAGACAGACTATCCCCAATTCTGTTTCTCTTTTTCTTGTGCTTATCTGTTAGTCAGCTCTCTATAGATTTTAGACCTCTCTCAGAGTCTATACCCATTAAACTGTCAGAGTGGATTAACTCCAGATGAGTGCAGATAAAATCCAAGAAATTATCTACTGCAGGATATAGAAAGTGACGAAAACTGAAAAAAATGATTGAAAATAACAACGGAAGGTAAATGACGATGCTTTGAGAGATTTATTTAATATACATTTGTTATTAAGCATCAAAAGTCAAAGAGCATGTCCAACTGACTAACCTGTTGAGTTAATCATGTGCTTATTAATGGAGCTTTATGAAACAGGGAGGTCCTAATGAATGCTTAACCACTTTCATCAGAAATATTCAGACTTCACAAGGTTTCACTCTGTCAAGCAATTCATCAGCTACCCTCACATGAACCCACAAAGAGCAGAGAAAGGTGAGAAACCTGAATGAGGCCAACGCTGTGGATAATGATGTCTCAATCAGGATACTACTTATAAGGCATCATCTGCTCACTTATGTGTGTAGTCCTGACAGCCAGAATAATAATGGCTGTCACACACCAGTGAAGAAACTGCTAGACCTTCATAGCCCAGAATGCATTATACTTGTTTAGTTGGCGAATTTCCTCAAAGATGATGGGTCAGCAAAGCTTGAGGGACACTTATTAAACGTAAACTTGCTTGGAAGGGGCTCATATTATGATGGATGCTAATGCTGCTGAATTTGCATACATTAATTTTGATTTTGCGATGAAACTTTAAACATGCCAGAAAATCTTCATGTTGAAAGGTCACCTTAGCTACAGAAGATAAATTTTAAGTAAAATACGGTTAAGCGTGAAGAAACTGTTTGATTGGAATGTGTCTGACACACATGTAGAATATCAGTGGGTATGTAAATTGCTTAATTTCCATTGAGCTGGCACATCTTAAGCAGGCACTAGAGGACATAAGTAGTGCACATCTCAGTCAAGACATGAGTGAAGGTTATCAGAGAGAGCCAAATCAAATTGGTCATTAAAAGTCCTACTTTCCGTGTGCTATAAAGATGCCAGTTGTCAAGACATGGAATAGGTTGGCATGGGGTGTCAAAATTATTCCAATTAGAGGTGGAAATAAATTATTTTAAAGAGTTATGGTTTTGAAACTGCTAGACTTTTTCATTTGACTTCTCCAAGAGAAAGAAACAAAAAAGAGAAGGAAGGAAGAAAGCAGGCCACATTCATCAGAAAAGAAAGATTGCTTGTGTGAGTTTCATTTGGCCGTTTGGAGAATACAGTAAGACAATGCCATAACTCCTTCACCTGTCGGTGGCCAATGCCAGTCAGTTAACTGATCAGCTTATTTGCTGGTTTTATCCTCTTGCACAATCACAAAAAACATGTATAGTCACATAGTGGAAATTAAAACTCACTCCTATTAAGGTTATGCAGGTTTACAACTCCCAAAAGACTACGAACATTGTTATCTGTTAGGCAGATGATTAATTATCTAGTTAACATTTACTTAATACACTTGCTACTCAATAAGAAGAGGAACACTGATTTATATATTTGTGTAAATAGTATGAAAAAAGTATGCATTTTTACCTAACATTTTCACACTGTGAAAATCACATACTGGCCAGTAGCTGTCTAATAACTTTATCAGTCCTCTCCTGAATTCACCAGTTATAATAATGACCACTAAACTAATCTGACTCTATAATAAAAATCCTATGGTACATTATCATGTCGTTTAAGGATAAGCAAATGTCTATCAACCAATTTCTACTTAAATTTAAACCCAGTAACATGATGTGAGAGCTCCTAGCTCTCACATCATTTTACTTTTTAAAGACGCTGATGTGAAGACTGCAAGTACTATTGAAATATGTGGCCATATTGTTGGATGATGGGCCCAGTTAAAAAAAATGCCTCAAGAGTGAGACCACTGAAGTCTTAATAAAGGGATTTAACTTTTTAAGAAAATAGCCTCTTGCACTTTTGCTACAGCTCAATCGCCTAAACCAAAGTCAATTGCAACTTCTCAAACAGATGTCTCTCAAGCGTTTTTTTTTGTTCTGCTTTTTTTTTTTTTATTTCAATAATATATCACCTTTTATTGCTTCTAACAATATTATACAAGAAAAGTGGACGAATATTTTCCACTGTGTTTAATATCATGAGCAGGTTAAGCTCCAGGTGGTTCTGACTGCAGCAGTGGATCAGTTGATTTATCTCCTGTCAATATGTAGACTCATCATTGTCCTGAATCAGACAAATAACAGTAGTGTTATCTGCAAACTTCAGGAGTTTCGCAGACATGTCCACTGAGATGCTGACATTTTGGTGAAGGATGAACAGGAGTGTAGAGAGGACACATCCCTGGGGAGCACCAGTGCTAATAGTTGTTGTGCAGGATTATGTTAATATTGAAATTATTTCCTCAAAATGGTATGGCACATATCCCAAGCATTTTACACAAAACTTCAGTGGTTTACTTTTCTGTAGCATATTCCAAATACTTCCTGGAAAAATATGAGTAAAAATATTTGGGTGTCTAAAAGGGCTTGTTCACTCTTTGAAATGCACGTAATGCACTTTGTATATTGTTTTGTGTGTTTTGTCTTTTTTTTCTGTTCGTCAAGGTAAGTTGCCTTCTTGCTTCAGGAAGATGGTTTTACTTCTCATCCAAAATACTTCTTTAGCATTGGTAAATGAAAAAGAAAGTCTAATTCCCTCTAAGGCATGGGTTGTCATGCCTTCAATGAACTAGAATCAACACCAACATAAAATACTTTACCTTTTGCAAAAAATACTCAGCATAAGTCAGCATTTTCATTGAAAATAACTATAGCTTTGTGGGTTTAAATTTTCATTTCAGCCTTTTGGAGATTTTAGTCAACTCCCTGTTCACCAAGGCATAAAACAAGTTTTACAAAAGCAAACCGCTTGTACAAAGCTTGAAATAGAGACACTTTTTTTTAGTTTCCTGATATATTATGTGTTGTGGTGCGTTGTCAGCTAATCTTACGGATGGCAAGAATGGGTAGGCAGATTTAAAAAGATCAATCACTGAGACACTACACCACCGCATGGAAAGAATTATGAAAATCTGTAATTGTTATTCATGAAAAATACAATCTAACAAAGTAGAAATTTCCCCTTTCACAATATGCTTGCCAGGGAGTAGTGTGAAAGAACATGCTCTGCTTTATTGACAGCCCAGGGGAACATGATTCCCTTCAATGAATATCATTTGGCATATCCTCAGCCCACGCCTTCAGTAATTTACAGTATTGATTTGAAACAAAGTCATACACTGTGAAGTAGAGAGGAGAGTACCGTGCTTTCATTTAATGCTTTAGTAATCCAGCTCCTGGTTTGGTACACAGCAACCAATGACGATAAAACATAACGCCTGAATCTGCCCTGTTGGGAGCCGTGACAAAGGCATCTGTCAAGGTGAAACAGCAATGGATCACATTCAAGACTCATGCTTTGAATGTGACATCCTGATATCTCCAAGTTGCTTAAAGAGTGACATTATACACCAAATAAGCACAATATGAAACAAAATCACTTAATCTCTTTTTGTAAAATACGTCTAGTTATTAATGACACTTCCCCTCCTCCTTGACGCTTCTAATCAATTAAAGATTGTATCCAGGTGATTTAATTCGATTTTATGTTGTGTGGAGCGATTTCAGGATACGCAGCATTCATCAAAATATTATGCAGGGTAAAAACACAGGAGGACACAATCAATCAGATCCTGCTGATCCCCCTCTGAACAAAACAAGATACTCTTATTCTACTGGTATTTCAGTATCTCTTTGTGTGATCCACAACAAAAACAGGCATACATAATTTAAATAAATCCAGCACTTTTATATGAAACAAATAATAATATTACATTAAATCTGACATTTATAATATATTTTTTTATGAATACTGTATCGTTAAGTCAGTAGAGCAATATTAAGTTAAAATAAATGTTATTATTGTTTGTCAACCAATCTCTTTACCAATTTATCTTTTCAGAAAGTAATCTCTATTACATGTTCAGAAGGAAGAAACAGAATTTTTGCATCTTTTAAAAATCTTTAGAAATTTTATTTCTCGAGATTTTCTAATTTATTTAGAATCAACACCAAGATTATCACTTGAACTTCAGATTGGAAGAATAACTAAGAGCTCATCAGTAAAATCTTCAAAACTGATTAATCAGACAGTATGTTTTCCCTCTACTATTAACTAACAAAACAAAGAACATAATCATCTAGTTTAATTAAAGAAATGTTAACACTCTGCATTTGATATATTAATAAATAAATTGTGGGTCATTTTAAAACTTTCTGTATTTCTAATCCACACAGAACCAGATTATTAACCCAAATACAATCTTTGATTTATCTCATTTATCTCAGTCCATACACTCATGCACAAATAAATAAAGAAATCAACAGGACTAGATGAACTACATGTGCTGCCTTATCCCACTGTCATAAAAGCAGCAGCTGTAATCCAGATGGGCTTTTTTAATGTCTGTATGTAATCATGCGGTTGAGGCCTGCAAAAGCACATATGTATTGCGGGGGTGTGTTGGTGTGTGTGAGAGAGCATAGATCCTTCCCTTGTTTGCAGGCTCCGACATCTGTAAACAAGGAAAAGATCATAACAGCTTCTTGAGGAACACAGGCCTGACACTTCACACAAACCACAAGACCGACAAGGGCCAAGATCCAACAGGCCATCTGGTGTTGATGAGTTAGCTTTCCCTGGAAAGCTAAGCAATTTTACACGACGCTAGACCCCTCAGCCGACTGCAGCAGACACCCAGAAACAACCACCACCTAGAGATCTCTCACATGACCGAAGGAGCACAACCCATCCAGAAAACTGTAACCCACACAGCCCAACAATACCGCCACAGGCCCCACAACCCTCTGTGGGTATGGAGCAGCCTACACACTGTTCCAAACAATACAAACCTGCAAAACCCCAACAAACAAAATTAAATGAAACCAGCCTTGGTTCTTTGTGAACCTACATCAGGTGAGATTGGGTTTTAAAATATCTCAAGTTTGAAGCCATCTGAATCAATCCAATAAAAGACAATACTTGTAGGTGCAATGTCAAATCCAAGGTGTTTGTGGAGACACTACTAAGGTGCAGGAGACCTTTATCGTGCATTAGTTTTAGATCATAAATTTTCTCTTTCTTGTCTTAATAGTAAAATGCTTAAGGCTTTTTTTTAATACATATTGGAAGGAATATCAGCATGACCAACCACTGAATTAAATTCATCCATCTAATCTTGATAGGTCCATCTTTCTTTTTCCAGAAAGATTAATACTTTTGCCTGACAGACGAAATTCATATTCTGCCACCCACTTTGTATGTTTATACATCTCACTGTGTGTGACTCCCAAGCAAGCAGTGAGCTGAAATCTGTTTATCTGGAATATAAAAGGGTTATTTCCCAAGTTCGACCTCCATGACGTCCACGTTCATCGAGTGTGTATGTAGTGAAAGCCAAGCATGCTCATAATTTACTGGTCTGGAGCTTTTCCAAGATGCTTATCTCACTGCAGAGCAACTAGCGGTTCTGCTCCCAGACTGCATGGCTTATCTGATCCCACTGCTAAACTAAACCTACAAATTTAAATAAAAGCAAAACAAAAGGTCACCAATGGGCAATTTCTTGCAGCTGCCGCACTTGATTATCCAATATAAGAGGGCTCAGACCTTCACTCGACTACAAAACAGCACAGTGCTTCAGTTGAAGCAGAAGATTTCTCTAAGCCGTCTAGATTTGCATCGCGGCAAATCACATGGAAAGTCTTTTCTTTTCCTCTCCCTCTCTGGACTACCAGCAGAAATCCAATTGCCCCTTAAACAACCACCATCCACTCCAACCCTCCTGAGATCTGACTCTATTCACACCCCTGAATGACACACACTTCACCCAATCACACAACCATGAGGATGGGGAATATAAATCATTAAAGCCAGATCCTGTCTATTTTCCCCACTTCATGAACTGCTCCACTTGTTTTATGAAAACCCAACTGATGGTAAGGCGCATTTAAAGTCTTTGCATAATTATTGTACCAGGAGTGATGAATTGATGACAACAATAAGCTAGTAACCCAAAGTGAGCCTTTTCTAATTGAACTAATCACATGGAGTCCCTCTTATCTCATATGTCATGTGTCCTACGAGATGCTTCTCCTACAACAGGCTCCCAGCAGGGGGGCGGAGGATTAGAAAAGGATTCCTCTGACAGCTCTGGAAAACACACAACTGAGTTTGCTTTCTGCAGTCAGCTAGAATAGTCTGCTGCCCGTTCACACACACAGCAGGCTTCAGACTCAGGCACACACCAGCCACTGAGCCAGCTGCCCACTAATCAGCTCATTAAAATGGAGATCCAGGTACAAGTAGAATGGCAGTATGAAGATCAGCCACCTTCATATCTTAAGCCCTGGGCAATGTCAAGATGGATTTGTCTCCTTTTTTTGAGACTGGAGTCTCAGTGTCTGATTACTGTTAAGCTATTAAATTACTTCAACATAGTCTGAAGCAACTCGGTTTTGGCAGGGAGAAACTTTTTTGCTACGACAATGATATCACTGAAAAATGCATCGACATGCTGAAACATTAAAGGGATAAATCAGATTATGCAAAGCGGTGGTCTATGGAGCTGTTAACAGCAGTCGGTTACTTACAGAAGCTGTTTACAGAGACTCGCGGTAGTTTTCATGCTGCTTTAACTTTTCTTCACATTATAACCACAAACTATGATGTGTTGGAATTTAATAGAATAACACAAAGCAGAGAATTGTTTAAGGACAAAGAAAATTCTGCATTGTTTTCAAAATGTATTATGAATAGAAATCTGTATGAATGCAGCTTGCATTTCTGTTTATCCCTTTGAATCAATATTTTTAAAGAACCAGTTTTTGCTGCATATATTTTAACGTCTGTCTTCTTTGGACTTTTTTAGACAAAAGAACCCTTTGTCTTGTTGCTCTCCCTCATAAGTCATACAACTAAAGTTTTTCATGTCAGCAGATTATCCTGACAACGCTGTGAATCTCTACAGCTATATTTAAGTTACCATAGACCACTTGTCTGCTTCTGTGACTGATACTTTCTTCAAAATGTAGGTACACATTCATGTCTTGGTAAGTTTTCATTTGTACAATTTGAATGTACAATTTCAGATGATGGATGGAGGGGTGCTCTGTGAGATGTTAAAAGCTTGGAATATTGTTTTGTGTAATATAAAACTACTTTGGACTTTCCCACACTACATCTATTCTGTCATTATGTTGCTATGTGTTCGCTAATAATCTCTAACAAACCTCTGAGACCTTCACAGAACGACGGGATTTATATCGAGTTCAAAGTATGAACAGGTTGACTTCATTCACCAATTATGTGACATCTGAAAGAAGCTAGTCGCACTAGATTTTATTTAGATGTAAAAGTGTAAGTGTTGCTGGATGGCTGAAAAATTTGTCTGGGATAGTCTGGTTCCTGTGGGGTGTGGCATATCATTGGGTCAATCAGGCTTGCTCTGGTGCATCTCATTGATACATTGATTGGAGCTCAGGGTAGGCTGGAAGCGAAGTCAATTGATTGTCAAAACCACTGACTGGTCTAATTAATCAGCTTCAGCATTAGAGGCTGAAGACACAAATAACAAATAGATCAAAAAGAAGAACGGCTACATTTAATTTCTTTCATTTTACTTTTTAAATGTAAATGCAACATGACCACCAGAGTTTGATCAACCCCCAGCATGACATCATTAACTTCAGGAGGAGAGACCATTGCTCTCCTTGAAAAATTGCAGCAAATCTGCACATCAGTCACAGACGAGACGTCGGTTTCTAGTCTAACAACTTTGAATCAGTGGCTGCATCAACAGCCTGGAATGACTAAATTAAACGCCTAAATTTCCCTAACAGTGTGTGATGAGTGATGAATCTCTCAGCCTTGCGGTCACTCTCATCATTTACTGAGGCAGTGCTGATTTTCTTTAGATAGTCCTGTCTGACAAAGAGACCGATTGAAAATACTGTATACATGGTGGAGACAGAATGATAAGGTGGGGAATTGAACTGAAACTGAACTATGGCATCATTATGAATGTCCCTTTGTCTCGAAGGGTTTCTAACGGCACATGAAGGCAGTTAGAGAGAGAGACTGTGGTAGGAATAAACTAAATCATTGCTACTGCTGCATGTTCACATTCTTGTGGATCAAGTCAGGTAGTTCTCATTAATAAAGATTGCATCAGGCTCTGAATTGGAAAGTGCAAATAAACCTAATGGATGCATAAATTAATGATTTGAGCAGACATGCTTGATGAAAAAAAGAGCAGCTTCAGTGTATTTCTCAGGTTTTTTGTAAGGCAGAAAATTAACGCAGCTCATCTTAATGAGCATCATAAAAAGTCTGAGGTGATAGATATGGAACTAAATGATTAGAATGAAAATTACTCAGGTTAATTTTCTTTGGCCTTAATTTCCTCATGCTTCAACTAGCAGTTGAGCAAGGAGCTCAAAGTAAAGCACTAATGGTGAACATTTAACACATGACCTGTGCAGACATGCCAGCTATTCTGACAAAAGAACAGTGGATGAAAAATTTACATCCCAGATCACCTCAATCAATACTCCCATTAAGCCCTAATCAATTGACCATTAACAAGCTGTTTCGCATCGAGCCAAAGGATTGTATCCAGTTATGCAGAGCAAATAACAAGCAATGTAAAACCATATATTCAACTATATGAATTCCAAAGCTAGGTTTCATCTGTTTAAAGTTTACTGGACTGTACATAGCTTAGGCGTGACCTTTAATTATTTGCATGAACAGAAGTTTACAAACAGTTGCCATGGAAATGAATTTTATTCATTTCAGAGTTTTAGTGATACTTTTGAGTTGTTTCTTTTAGGATAAAGTGATTACATAAATACTTTACTTCAACAGTTTTAAAAACTGAAATTCAAATTAATATAATCCACACAAGATTAAAATTATCTACGCACGTGTGTGAATATGAATATAGTCCTCATAAAACGTGGGGAAAATGTCCGTTAGCAAACTGAGGAGACTCTGGTACAATTCTAACTAGAAATTCAACCTCTCTTCCCATCATAAATTATAGAGCTCATTTAATTAGACTTGGTTCCTGGCATGAACCGGATGTATAAGCGTCCATTAATCTTCAAAGGACTTATTAGCGAAATTTGAAAAACCTAAATGTTGCCCTACTTGATTCATTACAAAAGCAACATTTTCATGTGTTTGGGATCTTAAACTATTAGTACACCCTGCTGAGTCTTAACCATTTAGCTCAGAGGTCTCAGAAAACTCTATTCCACCTCACTATTAGATATGTCTAATAAAACCACCTGACTAAAATAACAGGTAATTCTGTAAATTTAATTGGATGCTCAGGAGGTAAAACAGCTATTTGATTTCTGTGGGATGGATCGGGGACATTGTTCCCTAAGGACTCCAGTTTGAGACAACTGACCTAGCTGTTGATTTGAGGTGAGGTTGAAGAATTAGAGCAGGAGGAGGTAGTTCTCCTTCTTTATGAAATCACTAGTACATCTGGGGGTGAAGCAGCTTCATAACATGATGGTGCAACCACCACGTTTGGCAAAAGACATGAAATACTATGACTATGGTATTTCTTTACTTCCACATATTAGTATTCAAATCCCTTATGTTGGGTCAATGTTTGGGAAGGTTCATTGATGAGTCCGTGAGAGAGAAAATATTTCTCTTTGCACCAGGCTTTTATTAAATTCTTAGCAAACGAATTTAATATGTTGTGGGTTTATGCTTAATGTTGTCTATGTATAACAGAAAAATACTTCTGCCACCAACCAACCAACTCCAATATTTTGTATACTTAAAAAATGCTTCAGCAGAAACATAACATAAAAGGAGAAATTGTTTTATCCACAGATTCTTAACTGTCTGGGCACAAAAGGTGTGGCTTCAGAGATAAATGAGGTGAAAGAAGGATTAAAATGTCCCCAACGTTCAGGGTGTTTAATTGAAACCTCCCCTGGGACACCGTAAAGAGGATGAGAGGGCGGGAAGGTTGTCCAGCAGCCACCACCAGGGACCTTCATATGCGAATCCACTCCCTCTTCTTCTCTCAATAGGTGATGATGAATAGTGCAACATCAGTATCCTGAAGGGAACAGAGGCGTGCTCTGTCGCTCGAAGACCAAACCTTGTGGCCTTTGTGGCAGAGATGGAGTAAAGGAGGTGTGGCTCAAGTGTAATCAATAATTAATCAAAATATTGAAAATATTTTCACTCTTCTTATTATGCATACAGTGCCTTTTACACACATCTGTTAAATGTGCTTAAAAAGCCTAATAAAAACAATATAATCTTTCATTGCAGCAACATAATCTCACACTGAAAATGTATGACCAATTAGTTAAAAATTGTTCTCTAATCGGATAAAACAATTTTAAAAAGAGAACATTTTGATTGTCCACATGTAAATGCATTTGTGGCATTTAAGGAAATTAGTCACTGAGTAACTCGCAGTATTGCAGACTTAAGTTACTTTACTGTTTTATATTTAACAATTATTCATTCTTAGCTGCCAAATCTATTTTTAAAACAATAGCGACTTTTCTCAATCTTAGCAATTTTTTCTAATGTTATATAAGACTTTAAGATTCTTACTTAAAACAATACATCATTCTTACTCTTTTCAAATCAGCAATGGGCTGGGCTCCTAACCCATCCTTCAAAGTCGTGTATAGTTCCTCCCAGGTGCAGTTAGAGCAGGAGATGTTCACTTCTCTGTGTCCAAATAGCAAATGAATCGTGTCTGTTATGAACTGTCTTCTTTAGGTTTATTTGGAATGGTGTTATATTCTATACCAGGCAAATGATGAGACAACTCCTCAGGGTCATTTTTACCAATTCCAAATAGAAAAAAGGGACGACTGAAATTTTAGAACTAGAAAAAACAAATCACCAATCCACATTATTTCTAGTTGTAAGCATATTTAGGTTGCTTTGTTCTTACTTTTTGTTTTTGCAACGGCATCATTGTTTCCCCATTACAATTACATGCACACGGTTGATTATGCAAATGACATAAGGTCATTTAGTAACTTCTAGCAACTTTTATTATTATTATTGCCTCTCCCATTACTGGGAGAGGCAATTGGATGTTGACTCTCCCAGGATGTTGCCTCTCCCAGGACAAAGTTGCAATTGGCAACTCTGTCCTTCTATGGAAAAACATTATTTCAGGGGAATTAAAACAGTTTTTATGGAATGCAAAGCCAAAGCAATTAAACAGCATTACTATGAGTAGAGCACCTCTGACAGCTGGTAATTCATTGTTTTTCTTCGGGTTTGTGGGTAGATTATTAACTATTGCAAATGACTTATTTGTTAAAAATTTAGCCACTGAGACTATGATATATTTTGTGCCTCCCCACCCTTCCTTCACTAGGAGGATGTGGCTGACAAATCTGAGTGATGGCTTTTGTCAAATCAATGAGATGTGAACAAGTGCTGTGATAATGTTGTTAGCCAGCATCATTTTCTCTTGTTCTTGGTTCAGCTGGTGATTGATAGAGGTGCGGGCCATTTTGTCCAAGGTCAATAGAAGCAGCAGTATTAGGCGTAAACTGGCTGTGCAGCATGTGTCCTTGAAACCACACCACAGGAAACTAAAGTTAGGATGTACAACCTGCTGGTTTGATAATAGACCCTTAAAATGAGACATAATGGTATTTTTCGCCATCTTTTTATGTAACGGCAGCATTCCTTGTGAGATCAAAAGACTTGATAACAGTGCACTTGAATTGAATGAAATTTGAAAAGGAGAAGATTAATGGAGAAAATCCTGAAAACTAATTAATCTAAAGAACAGTTTTCATAAAATGTAGTGAATATTGTACAAGGAATGGGTCAGTCATTTCTATAAACAAATTTATAATTTATGGTTTTAAAACTGCTAATTTTCTTTGCCTTGTACTATTCTTAAAATATAAGATCTATCTAATGAAATGCATGTGAAAGTAAAGGAGCATAGAGAAAAGCAACACTTACCCATGATGTGTAAGCTACTGGCTGAAATTAGACTCAGATATATTTTACATGCTTAGTTACATGGCAAAAAACGACAGACAGTCATAGTGTGGAATCTAGAGGTCAAAACTACAGTAACCAAATTATGTACATCTGTTGTTTTGACTATATTTCATTCTTGAGACAGCAGTATGCAAAGAGCATAACATTATTTAAATCTCTCCTGTGCTGGCATCTAGTTTCAGGTAATATTCCCCTGAAAGTAGAGAATGATTTAAAACAAGCTTTAAATTAAACTTCTTGTATTGTGCTCCTTAGCTCATGGTTGATTATGTGGTTGCTGCTCTCCTGTTAGTTTTACCTCCCACTGAAACCTCCAGTGTATGCAATAACTTAGATTTTCAATTAGCCAAACTGGGAATATTAAGCAGCTGAGAAAATTCCATTTCTTTTTGTTAAACAGATTAGAAATGCTTACTTGATTCTCAATTAGCTGCTTAAATAAAGCTGTTCGCATTTGTTTGTGTGACATCCAGCTTAATACCCCACTATGCAAATTTTGTTGAATGCAGCGGTGCCGGTTAACTCAGCCAGAGCAACAGAAAACAAACTAATCAGTCTGAGTTTAGCTTCTCCCTTGGCTAGGAGTGATGAAAAGCGTTATTTATTTTTTTGGTTATTTTCAGACATAAAGACAAACATATCCTTACTGCAATCGTTTGCAGTGTGAGTAAGCTACATAAAACTCTATTAATGTTCATAAACCAATCAATATCACACTAAAGGAAAATCTAAATGATAAAGTATATAGCATTTAGTGAGTAATCTCTGTCACACAGCTAAACAATCACGAAATTTCACAACTGAGATTATAAAGGCAGCTTCTAAGAAGCAATTAATTAATAATTAAATGTACTAATGATTAAAATTTAGTTAATGAAAATACTTTGCTCTTCTTTTCAGTAAAATTATAACATTTTAAGCTGCATATCTGATTATTTTGCATTGTAAAAGTAGAATGGCTTTATTATTAAAGCAGTGTATAAAAATCAGACTCACTTCTGCTCTTAGCCATCTGGTGGCACTCTTCCAGCTTTTTCATGACATGCACAGCTGCATAGTGGGCTCAAAGCCGCAGTACCTGCTGAACAAAGGCTTTTGTGATCATTTTATCCATGCAGCGGCGGACTCACATAAAACATCTACAGGTTGTCTTTACACTGCATCTGCTTCATTTTCATTTGACATGCTTAGATTTTTTTTTTCTATAATGCTAAAAAGAAAGGTCTAATCAAATCCAAAAATGTGCACAGTCTTTAATGAATTTACATGCATTTATGCCAGAAACTAATTTATGCTACATTGCATTTAAACATGTCTGGATATCTTCCATTGAGCTAGTTGATCATTATACAAATTCAACTGATTAAACAAGTTTGTTTTTTTTCATGAAAATCTAAAATTTTAAAGGGTTGACATAAACAATGACTGTGGAAAATGTGTGCAAAATCAATAATACATATGTCCAAGCAATAAATCCACTGCAGAGAGTTAATGCAGCCCTTATGGCAGCTGTCTTTTCTGTTTGATGATTACTTATGGTCATTCCAAGAGCTAATGTCCTCCACAGAACCAAAACGGCCCTTGTTGTGGGAGGAATTTATCCAATCTTCTCTTCCATTTGAGAGGCAGTGACCCCTCCCTCCCCTCTCTCGCTCCCACCACGCCCGGTTTGACTGTCAGCAGCCCCTGCCTCACCTCCCCTTCCCAGACCCTAATGAGCCATCTCCTGGGGCAGGGCTTTACCCCCGCCAGGGGTAAAGAGGCCATCATGTTGCTCATCTAAAGACGACACATAGCCATGACTTCCCCCTAATTGTGTGCCTGTGTTGGCTCGTTTGTTTTTGTCGTTAAAAATTCAGCCCCGAATTTTCTCCCCCCCACTGATAAAACAGGCTGTAAGCAATTTGTGAGAAGGGGGGGCAGAAAATCTTCTCTGGTGTCTTGGGAAGACTCAGAGGCCCTCGCTTTCTCTGATGTATGAAAACATCTAAAGTCACACAAACAAAACCAGACTTACAAAGCACAATAAAAGCACTAAGCACATAAACACTCATTTTTTTCTTTCATTCATTATGCAGGCAAACACACAGAAATACACACACTTCAGAGAACCTCTTCCCCAGAGACTTTGTGCATCTGTGGCGAATTTCAAAGTAGTAAACATGAAGCCCAGACTGACTGCGACCTGTAGGAGAGCAGACCTTTAGCAGAGACATTAAATATTGATGGGGTAAAGTTATGCAGATTGTTTATTGACCAACTTCACTGAGGAAAATAAGAGAAAATCCCATCTGTCCAGCAAACTCCATTTCTAGTGTAATTAGACTGATTTCTGTGTACTGTTTCAATGCATTTGCTATTAAGAGGATAATTCTAAAGTATGCTTCCTTGCTGAGATGCTTCTCCAGAGAAATGCCTCAGTTTGTGCACAATGGATCAAATTAATGTCTCCACAATTAGCCTGTAACATCTCAATCACACACAATTAGGACTTAGTTGATGGAAGCACAGCCCTCCTCTCTGTCGCTTGACTTGACTGTGACATTTGCCAGGTGGTGTTTGCCTCCACCATGCTTCAGTTATTATTAGGCTAATGGCCTGGAAGCATTCTGTTGATCTGATGGAAGGAAATTAAGACACAAGTATGCTGCACATTACGGCCAAACCCACTGTTTACAAAGATCCTGGTTTTATGCGCTTTATACTTGAATGATATCTACTGGGTGTGACAAAAAATGTTTCCTTAAAAATGGTTCTGTGACAAAAATACACCACTTTAAAAAAGAGCATGTTCGCACACTGTAGTACAGATGCATCTGTAAAAAATATCAATCTTGGACTTGAGTCTTGCAAAAGTGTTCATAGCTTTGATTTTTTTTCCGCCATATTTTGTCATGCACCAATCACAAACTTCATTATATTTTTATTAAAAGGACCTATTAAAAAAACATATAAAAATTTTTTGCACAAAATTATTTCCAGATAATAAGATTTCAATTTCTGAGTTCTGCTTATTTTGAACTTCTTAGAGCTCTGTCACTTTTGTTCAAATAAGCTGCTTCTGGCCACGTCCCTACACTCAATGATAACACTCTGACAATTTGACAATTGTACAACTGTACATCTTTGACCCTGCGTCACACCCAGAAGCAGAAGCACAACAAGGACCACGCAGTGGTTTCTAAATAGTAAGTCAACAACAAAACACTTGTGTTTGGGGGATTTCCCGCTTGGGTTGCTAGATGAGGAGCAGTACCTGTAGATTGTAAGTCTGGAGTTTTTTTAAACTGCTCATTTTCCAGACACAAAAAGCATTATTATTCTCAGAAAACAGCTGGGGTATGTTTAGCGCTTGGACTGTTTTAAAGAAGAAGCAGAGACCCAAATGGAAGTACAAAAACATCCAAAATGTGAGATTTGCACAATATGTCCCCCTTAAGATTTTGAATAAAAGACCAAAACAAAGAAGTGCATAATTGTGTATTAATATGATTTTTTTTTTAAAAACTTATCAAGCAAACATCTTAATCAGTTCTTTTATGGTCCATCTCCGATTAAAATTCATGACCCTGCTGCTGGTATCATTTATACAGCAACAACCACTTCATCAATATGCCATAAAATCTGCTGCTTTTCAGATAAGTTCTGAACCTCTTATATTTTTACAGCTGTCAATTCTTCCTACTTCTGACATATTCAGCTCAACAGGTGCCAACTAATCTAGTCCAATTCCTCTGAGAAGTATAACTGTGCCAACAAGATCAGTAACTGTGTTTAGATACACCAGTTTTACTCAGATTGATTTCTCAGTAAGAGTCGAAACACCTTGTTAAGATCAACATGAGCCAATCCTGGTGAATCTAGAAAACTGTTAGGTGAATTAGAAAAGGGTAGCTTAAGCCTTTTAAAATCAGTTTATAAAGAAAGTTTTGTTGACCTGAGCTGTTTGTTCTTATCTAAAAGCAATATACAGAAAATAATTTCTTTCAATATCTAAGTTCAATAAATTATATAGACTTAGTTACCTGGACTGATGTTTTTATACCTTTATTTCCATTTATTATGAAATATTTAAAATTAGAATAGTACTCCAGACCAAGAAAATACTTTTCTAAGCATGTTGGAGGTATTCTTTAAGGTTTTTATTTTCAAAAGATACTTTAAATCTTGCAAACAACTCTCATCGAAACACACAATTTATTGAATAAAACTGTATACAGCAGGTCCTCATGCCTCAGCCATTTGTGGGAGAGGTGAAGTGAGAGATTTGTGAATGTACAAAAAGAAACAGTAGAGGCAGCAAAGCAAAATGTATCTGTGACAGACTTTAGAAGATGCAAGAAGTGTTGAAAATCTGGAGAAAATGTTTTGACAGCTCTCCATTTCTGATATGTAAATTCAGAGTACAACTCTCTCCCACCAATCCTTTCTCCAGACTTTCATCTGCACTCTCAGCGAGGCACAAGAGAACTGAGCGCTAAATCTTTGCTTTTACCATCGTCAGCAGAAGTCACCCTATGTGATGGGAAGTTTGTTTCTACAAAAGATGGAGCTGCAGAGACGTAAAGCGAGATTCCATTGTTTACCTTACTTTTGTTAATTAAGTAAACATCTTTTCACTTTCCAGACAATAGTTTAATTTTAGCAAAAAAACAATTTCGGTCATGTACACTCATTTTCTGTTACATCTTTTTGTTGAAGTTAAATGGCAAATTTCATCATAGTTTAGAGCAAGAAAAGATTAAAACAGAAGCAAATTACAACCGATCTATTGTTTTCCAAAGCAGATAAGAAATAAGTAATTTACTTATATTTAAATAAAAAAGAATGTTGGCACTCACTCATCACTGGGGTCAGTTACAGGTATAAATATTGTATAAGAGACTCTTCCTTGTACATTTTTGACTGAAATATCAACCATACTTTAAATTGATCTATTCATTTATGTTCTATGTAGGAATTGTAATGGAAACAAAACTAGATGTGCCTTTCAATTAATACAGAAACACGTGACAAGACAACGTGCTTCACATTTTGATTTCACAAGAAAGAGACTTCTTTTGAAAGAAGCATCCTGCTTAGATGTAAACTCATTTCACAATGACTCCTTTGTCTCAATTTACCAGCATGAGAGATCAACAATACGGGAAAGGTAGGAGGTTTATAAAGATAAAATGGCAAGCAGAAACATTGCATTATGACTAATGTGGCTCATAATCTAAGCAGAGTGAGACTATGATGCATACCTGTCACAACTTTTGCTTAGGAACAATCCATCCTTAATGTTAATGCTACGTTCCTCACTGTGAAATGTCATATTGGCTTCAGTGCATGGTAGATTATATTACAGATGCGATCCAACAGGCAGTAAAACTGTGGAGGCATATTGTGTAACACCTTCTGCATTTAGAAAAAGCACTTAACCCCCTGCAAATGAGTCGCATAAAGATAGTGGACGAATGCTAGTGTGATATATTTTTGTGTTAGTGACTCTGCCTGTATGCTGTGGCTTGACCTTCTGTTTTGGCCAGCCAACCCAGCAAGGATGCATAACTGGGAATGAGTCCAAACCAGGTGGCAGCTTGTGGTTAATCCCTTTGATGAAACTGTACAGCCAAACATACCTACAAGGCTGCCAGCAAGAGGATGCATGAACGAGAGAAAGCCCAAGTACCAAATTGTCTATGAGGCCTCACTTTTATCTCTTAGACAATAGACAAATAAAGGGAGATAAAGAAGACAGAGATGTCGTATTTTTGCCCGAAGTAAGACACCTGTTACTGTCTTGACATGACAGAGAAACCAGATCTGACAAGATACCCCAGAGAATGGGCTTCTGCTTTTTGTTGCGCATAACTGAGCTCCCCTCGCTGACAGAGGTGCTTGCAATCCTCTTCTTGAGACCTTCGTTTTACATGCACACAGGTGTTTCTGAAATGCATACACATTTCTCCAGAAAGTACTTTTTATAAACAGTACAAGAGAAGATTATGCCTTGAAGCCAATGCTCCTGAGATGGGAATTTTAACCCAGTTGAACTATCTTTTCTGCAGGTCATTCTGAATGATTTTGTCGAATTTAGTCAGATTTTATGAAAGCAAGTTTTCATAAAACTGTAGACCAGTGGAAGGTTCAACAACTTCTCAAGTTGTTTATCTGATAAGAGTGAATGTCAAATTTTATTTTTTAGAGCAAAGGATGGAGGTTTCATTGTTTGCTGTCAATATGGAGTAAACACAATTTATCCTTGACTGTTCATGTAAATCAGCTTTAAATGTATTCCCAAACTCAGTCTCTCATTTTTGATTAAATTTTCATAGTTCACAGTTCAACAACTACGGCAAGGTTGTCTTGTATCGGTGGATTCAACTCACCATCCTACTAAGCTACCCATCCAAATTGAGAAGTTGAGTAAGCAAATACACGTCTGACATCAGGTGTTGTAAGTGTTCTATTTCTCCACATCAAATTTTGTTTTAAATTTGTGTAAAGTTATTTTTTTTATTTACTTTGTAAGTCGCCTTTTCTCGATACAGAAACATACATGGCAACAGGTTTACACCAGGTTACACTCACATAATTTTTTCTTATTGTAGTAACCTTTTCAAGGGAAATATACAGTAATCTGCTCCTTCTTTCATTTTACTGACAAAGATCGCTCCAACAAAAAAAAATTGGATTTACAACGTTATGGCAAGTCATCTAAATTGATTAACTTTGCAGCGATCATAAAACATGGGAATAGGGTTTTTTCCCCCAAGTCTCTTCTTGTGTAAGTTGATAGTTTTAAAAAGTAAATACAGGGCAGCTCTTATTCCTACTTGTTTCCATTTCAGTGATTTCTGCAGTTGTCAGCTACTGTAAGTAACAGGAAAACATAATCCTGCAAAACACACAGAGAAGGTGACTCACTGCTGGCAGCCATGCCCGAGTGAGCAGACGTTAAACAGAGTCAGTGTCAGTTTATTTCCATGTTTAGGTAAAATGATCTGTCTGACAAAACACACTCATGCTTCCCACACAGAGTGCAAAGTACACACAGAAAAAATAATAATTACTATCTATTTCAGAGCTCTGTCAGTGTGTGCTTAGCTGATGTGATGGGCAGACATGTCCATACCTACAGGGGAAATGCTGTGAAAGAATCCCCTGAAAGGAAGACAGAGACAGAGTAAGCATTTGTAGGTGATGCAGGTGGATGGGGCGGGGGGGCAAGTCTGACAGACTGATTGGCATGCAGGTGGAGTACTGCTTTCTCTGAATGCAGCAATATTTTTCCAGCAAGCAGGTGCCACTCGGCTCTATTCAAACCCTAACCTCAAAGCACAGATGGTGCAGGAGAGAATAACGATTCTGCTGCTGTTATCCCTTTTGAATCTAATACAGAAATGCACTGCTAATAAAAAAAAATATTGAGAAAAAAAAGACTGGTTTGTTAAAGCAGCAAATTATTGTCCTGGAATACAACATCAATGGCCAAGAGAGGAAAAATTGTTGTCCAGATTTTTTTTTTCTTCTTCTGTTAAATGTAGACTTATTATAAAACCATATGTTTGCAGTCAAGTATAGATTTTCATATTTTATAACAGCATTAAAAAGGTATAAAAGAATTGGGAAACATTAAGACTGATCGTGTGCTATAAGTCTTAATGGAAGTCAGCAGAAACATCCAGGTGTGGAATCATGTTTTTAGGACTGTAGATTTTCTCCCTGTGAAATAGAGTATTACAACAAAACAGTAAAACAAATAAAAGACGCTGAACATGACATGTCCAGTAGGGGATAAGCTATGCCTAAAGTGATATTGATTTATTTTACAGAAAGGTCTGTCTGGTAGCTTTAAAAACTAGAATAAAATGGACCTATTGGCACTCGCTAACATGACAGCTCACACTGCAACACATCGAGCACAGACAGCTGATCTCCATCCTGCAGTTGCCTTCAGGGGAGCCTTTTGTGAGGTACAGTAGCTTTCACTCCTGCCTGCTCTCACACTCAACAACGGGGACACAGAAGACGTCAATGTCAAGCTCTGCTATCAAGCACTCCATAATTGTGTGGCATGGCATTCAAACTTGACTGCTGCTATGAGCTTCCTACAGCCCTGTCAAAATCAAAACGATAGGAAAGCAGAGATAGGAGGTGAAGACACAGTTTGGTGCTTTGAGTGAAATAAGACATGAAATTTTTTAATGGTTTCTTGTAGGGCTGTTGTAAACGAATATTTTAGTAATCGAGTAATCTATCGATTATTCTTACGATTAATCGAGTAATCGGATAAAAAAAAAATCAAATAAAACATTGGTAAATCTGGTACAACACCAGTGTTACTATCGGATATCAATATCAGTCCAAACAAACGAACGTACGTAAGATGGGGGTGGAGGGGAGGAAATAGACCAGGGGACAGACGAACTTAAGGTAGACCAGGGGACGAAAGTAAAAACGGGGGGAGCAATTACGAAAGTGCCGTAAATATCACCTTTGTTCGTCACATTTAGAAACTCATCCGAGTGTGACGTCGTAATCATCATGGCAGAAATCATCGTAGCCACAATGATTTCCGCCACCCATTTGTTGAGACAGGGATGATATGAAATGTATTGCACGGTTTGTTCGTAAAGCTACACTTACACTGTAACTATCAGCTACCCGCCGTGTTCAGCCTATCCGCTTACCTGTATAAATACTCCCGCAGTGCTCTTCCCGCCGTTCGCTTTCAACCAGCAGCTCCCGGAGGAGAAAGGCTGCCGTACTCCAAGCATCACTCCCGTCATTTTAAGGATGCTTATTGGCCCCCCAAAAACGATGAAAACCCGGGCATTATCATTAATCAATAAAAACCCCACGGGCCGAACTTGAAAACTGGACGTTATGCCGCTAACACTTATGTCAACGACTCAGAGGCGGAAGTCGGAACTCCACGCAACGCAAATAATGTTCCGGCTGGAACACGATGCCGGAACTAAATAATAAAACATAAATTAACGAAGCTTCGAGGCAGGTAAATTTTCCTCGAGGAATTTTAATAATTGACGAACTCGAATCATTCGAGGAATCGTTTCAGCCCTAGTTTCTTGTTTAAACAGATATTTGAGTTATTGTATTTAACAAAGGATGTGGTGGGAAAACAAAACAACTCTGCCATGAAAATGGAGTGTAACTGCATAAATATTTTGAAAAATTTCAAACACTCCATTCAGTAGAACAGAGCAGTTCACTCGGCAAAGACAAACGTTGACGGGTATAGTTATAATTTTATTAACACAAACCTCAATCCATCTTATTGACACTTTAACATGAAAGAAAGAGAAGAGACTTTCACACTTTCAAAAGTGCAGCATGAACTGTCATTTAGCCAACCTGAATATGATGTAATTGAAGCATATTTTTGCTTCAACTACAGCTTCAGTGGCAAGCTTGTTCACATCTAGAGAATGAAATATTTTCCTATTCTTCTTATAGTAGCTCAAGCTCAGATAAGAAGAAGTGTGTGGGTTAATGTGTCAAAATATGATTTAAGAATTATCCAGGTTAAGCAATTAAGCAATATAACTAGAGAAGTGCCAACTATGCCCATTGTAGGATTCTTAAGGTAAATTTCAGCAAACGAGGCATTTCTACTATTAAAACTGAATAGAAAATCTCTCCTACTATTTAAAACAAAGCTCCCAGTAACAAAATTAAATGAGTAAGTGAAAACAATTACAATAAATCATATTGCAAACCAGAGCATGAAGGGGAGTATTTGCTCTATTTGGTTTGCACATTTCCACTACAGCTCTAATCGCTTCCCTAAAATGTTTGGCTGCATTTATTCTGTTTTGATCAATAGTTTTCATTTTTTTATTTTAGATCATCATGTTTTATGTTGCTAAACTGACAGAAGACTCTTTAAATAATAAAAAACATCTTAATAGAATATCTTGTGTGTTTTTCAGCTTGTAGCCTTGTTTTCTTAGATTTGGTTTTTTATTATCTACACTATTTCAGAGGGAACTCTTTCTTGATGAGAAAGGATTCAGGGCTTCTTCTTCTGTTGAGTAACTGCTATAGTTTATAGCTTTTCCAGTATTTTGGATCCTGAGGGGCTCACAATAACATGCTGACACCATTTTATCCATTTAGCTGAAAATGAAGGGAGAGTACTTTGCAGTTTTATGATCTTATCCCACTTGGCAAGAATTCTGTCGCTCCTGGTATGTCGTAGGCCCAGGGCGTAGAAAATAGAAAATAATATGCTCTCCATGGTTCTGTGTGTGTGTTGCAGTTACAAAACGCCTACACTCAAACATTCCTTTGCACACTAAAATGTTTGTACATGTGTGGGTGTTGTAACCCATGAGTGCTCCATCTTTGAAATAAAATAAAATATCAGAATGGCTGTAGCTGTCATATCAAAGCCTCTCTGCGGGTCTGTTTACCAGTCTCTGGAATCTATTCCTCCCAGTCTGAATGGCCCAATGTGTGCAGAGAGAATCAGCAGATCAGAGGTGAAGGAAGAGTTCAGATTGAATGTCGACTGTGCCCACAGTCAGAGCCAAAGCAGACCTACATCAGGTAGAACATGTAGGGATATGACAACCAGACAAATATTGGGTTTCTAATACATTTTGGTTACTAACAATCTTTCTGCTCAAGTACAACCATGACTACACTTGTTCTAAATCTAGAATCACACAACAGTCAAAGAAGTCTGCTCTTTGACTGTTGAAAGAAAACAACTTTGCCAACCTTGACATAAAATTTTTGTAAAGCATTTTCAGGTAAATGCAAACCAACGACATTTGGAAATGATAATGTCAGTCAAAGAGTCAACCACACGAAGCAAGAAATCAACAATTGTGGGCCTCAATACTCTGTTGGTCCAGCTGAACAAAGCAAAATATGCTCTTTGTGGAACAATTGCAACATCAGCGAAAATGCAAAGATTACATGAAAAAGATAACATGTGCACCTCGATGCAAGCAAAGGGTTATGGAAACTCAACTCTGGATTAGAAGTTTCACTGCCTCCTACACGCCAGGTGTGTGCACGACCTCAATTCCAGGGCAAGCTAAATGTAGTTTATGCAACAGAAAACTTTGGGGGAAACATTGTAAAAATAGGCTGTGAACCAGTCAGGTCTGCTCGGTATGAACCTAGAAAAATATCAGGTTTAAAATCAAGGCTACATATAGACTTAACATTGAGTTATACCGGTGCATTGACATCCAAGACAAACATTAGAAGTGACATGTTAATCATAATGTCACTTTGTTTTGAGACACACTTTCAGTTTACATTTAATCTAAGAAAGTAACGTTATAATCTGCTAGAAAGCTTGAAATGTCCTAAATCACACACAGTAATTATACAAAATCGCAGGCCTGTTGAGACAGAAGGTAATACCTTATACCCTGGTATTTTTTTTATACGGGTTTAAGTGTATAAAAAATAGATACACATCCAATCCTAGAGCACAGAAGACAGTGAGTTTCCTGCCAGACTGTAAATCAATGCCTCAGCTCCCCTAGGGTCTCTCAGTAGCTGACAGCGCCAGACCTTGTTTCCACTTCTCTTCCACTTCCATCATTTCCTCCATACTCACACAAGTGGACAAAATATCAACGCTCATGCATAATGAATGCAGTAGCAAGGTGACGGCTTCAAAAGTCTCGTATTTGTGCCAGAGCCTTATCAGAACTCCCTGCATATAATCAGAGAGAAGGGCATTAGAGGTGAATCTTTTGCTAAATAATTATAAAGAGCTTCAGTGAAACAGCTGGGTGTCGTTTTAGGCTGTCAACCTAAAACACTGTAGAAGTGTGCAAGGTTTCATTCATTTTTCAATTAATTGTCAGCTATTGAAATGAAATGACGTAAAGATTTGCCATTTTTGGTGTAAAACAGATGCAGAGAGCAGCAGAAACGAGACCACACATTCAGAGTTACTACTCCCCCACAAACATAGTAATCATTAAGTGACAAGTGAAATGCAGGCCTTGTAACAAAAACTATTCTGTTTATTCTCCATCTGTGGTGACATCTGTTTCATGCTGTTCTCATTCTCTGTTTGCCAGCATTTTGGCATCACCACATTCAAATGCTATTTTTATCTGAGTATACAAGAGTGAGGGAGATAGCGCGTCTCTTTGTATTTGATATACTTGGTGAGATGTCCCTCTTTTTAGATGCCAGGATTTAATTACATTTATTTGAATAGCTGTTAAGTGAATGGCATTTGTGTGTCAGCTCAAGAAAAAATGACCACCCTCTTGGTGACACGCTAAAAAATGAAAGCTTTTCATTTGTCAGTGTCAAGCAATTGCATATGAAATGTACTTTTCTTAAAAGCAAGAATCAGTTCAAACCTTCTGGCTTCAATATTCATTTATTTACAAGGACAGGGTCCCATCAAGGGTAAAGCTCAAGTCATGATACATGTTGTTTTGGATATTTCACCATCTGGAATAAAGCTACAAGGGTCATGGATGTGACACAAAACCGTAATTTACTAGCTTTAGAATTACACATGCTTGTGTTGGATTGCATTGCGGTAGGTCGCTCAGTCATAAATTTTAAACCGAGACATTAAACTGTCTAATCAAGATTATGTAACAACTGCAGAAATATGTCTCCGCTCCCTCAACAACAATGTTTCATAAATGATCTTCATCAGCAGATCTTGAGTTTGCAAATTTTCTTCGCAATTTTGATTCTGTCTTCTTTGTCAGCTAGTACATGTTAGTCATTGTGCTCAAACATAATCTGAGAAGAAAAATAATTTCACGATATAATCTGGCAGTCCTGTATGCTCGCTCTTGCTTTCGGCAAGGCTCAGATTGAAAAGTAATGGAGTCCATGAAATCAAAACGAGGCCTTTTGAATACTAAAAGAATTTGAAGTTGGATTTACCACACACAATTTCACACTTGCAAGTCTCAGTCAGAAAATGAATGACTCTAAGGTGCTGTTCGATATCTTTATGCATTTTGGCAGAACAAGCCATTACCCAGTAAAGAAGAGGGACGGTGCACTGTATGTTCCAACTATGAACTAAATGCCAGACTTCATTTCAAAAAATCACAATGCTTTTCTATACCTGTATGTAAGGCTACAAATTTCCTCCAAACCACGAATGAAAAATATCTGTACGTCTCTAGATTCTTCTTGTTGAAACAGTAGTCTTTAAAGGCCAAACACAAAACAAAACAGTTGTAGATTTAATTTATGGAAAACTTGATATCATGCCTTCTGGTGATGCAAAAACAAATGTTTTCTTTTGCCCCGCAGCAATCACAGCAGGCTGCTCTGTGATTCTGACCTCAAGCACCCAGACAGTTCTGGCTGCATGCTCTTTGCATGTTCATATGGATTCACCCCTAACCTCCCCAAAAAATGTCTGACTTCCTCCAATAGCATCAAACATGCACCTTCACTGCTGGGATGACCCAAAGAGCACCATCATTCCTTCTGAAAAGTTTACAGTGAATCCCCTGGTATTGGCAGGGTTTAAGGACCAAAACCACTTGTGAAAAGCTAAAATCTGCCAGTACTCTAGTCTAGATTCCCTCACAAAACACTTATAGCTGCATATTTGTACTAGTCTAAACACCAAATATACCTTAATATGACTTAATATGTTCAGCAGAAGTCATTTTGGCTCTACCACAAAAGCCAATATCTGCAGTCTTCCTTATTTCTGCTCTTGGGGGTATAACCAATCATCAACATGTAAAAGGAACAGTGCTCCTGTACTGACTGCCTTGGAAACACCAAACAATGCTATATCAAACACCATTGTGCTTAACTATTTCAGTTTCCTTAGCTGTATTTTCTTTTTAATATTTTAGATATGCTCCATTACTTGAAATTTCTTTTTTTAATAGATGGAAATGACACCATCTTATACCTAAGATGAAACATCTTCTAAATCAATCAAAATAAAGATGATGGAGGTATTGAAGTTCAGTCCAATTTCTTACTATAAGGGATTTTAAACTGCTGCCTGGGTAGTAAAATCAACAGATTCCACTGCATTATCAATTCAACATTTTCACACCTCCTAGGCATGCATGAGTCAGTATGCAACTGATTTGCAAGATTTGCACAACAGTTTCTCCTCCAAGTTGAAGCAGTAAACATTTTGTTAATGTAATTTTATTTTCTTCTTGTAAGAGAAAAGATCTATTAGGTGATAAGCCCACTTTTCTTCTTTGCTACCAACAATTGCCAAATTCACTACTAATGTAAGGCTCATCAAATATTTTCATTCAGAAATATCAGATTTATCCGCAGCATTTAATTTTTAATCCTCAGGGTTGCATTAGAAATCCCCAGAAACCTTTGAGAATTATTGTCCAACATAAGCTGCGAGTCTAGGGAAAGGATTACAGTTGTTAAAGTTTGTGCTGTAGGTCAAACAAAGGCTACGTCACTGCAAATTCAACCATGCACACTCTGATTCAAAGACTCACAGCACCAATTAAGTACAAAGTGTTCCCATAAAATGGAGGAAGTGACAGAAATGTCGGCTTAGTCATATTGGCCAGACGGAAATGCTCAGGACCCCTCTGATCTAGTCTCTGATCAACTTAGCGCTGTAGCACTTTAGGTCAGCGCTGCTGAGACAAAGTAAAGAGACAAGAAGTTGACAGTTTAACTATCCCAAGCTGTAAACTCATTTTATGGCTACTTTCATAAGGCTCTGGCTACCCTGTCACTCCTTATCCTTTTAGCAGTCAACGAGCCACAGCTTGACCATGACCTCTGATCTTGTGCACTTTTGCAGTACTTAGTTTTCTTGGTCCAGCTGGAGTCCAGGAAGTTGAAAGCTGGATCTTTGAAGCTTGCTGTAATTAACACATAATTTCACATTTCTTCCCTTTTTTGCCAGCAAATCACACACGTAGTTAGTTCTTTGGCAGCACCAAACAAATGCAGCATGACCTTACTTTGGCAAAAGAATCTTTTTTCATGTGACAACTTTCTGACAAAAGCCCTATATTTACGTGAGCATGCAACTGTGAATTTATGGACCGAGATGCAATGGTGTTATTGCTCACAGGGGTGAATAATGAGCACAAGGTGAGAAGTGAAACTTGTCATTAGAGTGAATAATAAGAGGAACAAGCTGAGAGGGTCAAGTCTGGTGTGAAAGAAAACGGGGGTGGTGATTGAAACTGCCATGGAAAAGTTGAGATATAGGGCTGTGATTATACTGAAAGGAGAGACATTTAGGCCCACCTATCATCTAACACCTTGATTGCATGTCTGTCACCTCCCTGTCAGACTGACTGCTTCATCAAATGTCTTTGTCTGCTATGATTTTCCATTTGGTCCAGGGCTATTCTCTGGGGACCATAGAAGACAGGACGAGAATACTTGGTAAAAAATGTGCCAAACCACTATGAGGTTTTACTAACTGCATCTGCTTTTTATTTTGACTAGTGTTTGATCAAATGAAACTAATACTGATTTAAAAGTGTTTCATTTCAAAAGGGTAGAAAGAGATTATGCTATAGGAAAATAATGGAAGTTGAAAAATTCTTCTTATTGAGCTTTTAGCTCTTAGATCTCATGTATAATGGATGTGTTGTTGTAATTCTACAGAACTGAAACTGAAATATTGGAGAAATTACCCAATAATAGGACTGTTTAGTTTTGTGTTATACTAAACAGTTCACACACATTAGCATGCTGGAGGCAGACAATGTCCTATTTTTGATTAGTATGACTAATAATTATGTGAACACTTAAGGACACTCTGTGCATTGAAATTTGATTTCCACAAAGTCTCTTGTAGGTGCTTTCATCTTCCTGAAATGTGTTTATCAGGAGCCGGCAGACCTTCCAAGATGGTACCCTGTTAACAGTTTCAGGTCACAGCCAGGCAAAGAGAGGAAAGAGATGACGAGGTGGAAAATACAAGTCAATGCTGCAGTACAGGAAGGCTTATGCTACAAAGTTTCTGTTTTCCCATTAGCAAGAGAATCTGAATCAGCTTTATTTGCAAAGTTTGTGTGCATAAAGAAGTGATTTGACTCGATTCTACTTTGCTCTCAATTTGTGCACTATGCACAAATTGAGGGTTTCAATCTGGGCATTCTGTTAAGTTTAATCAGAGTGGGGGAAGAATTTGTTTCTTTGGCAGCTATGGGTGCCTCAGGAATGGTGTGGTATGGATCGGTTGTAGAGGCCACTTTTACAGTTGTAACACACAAAATAGAGTGCTGAACCAGAAATATGTGTGAGGCAAGAATTCAAACCAAAGACCTTCTTGCTGCAAGGCTATCAACTGCACCACTGTGCAGTCACAGCAAATGTCAAAAATTCTATATTTTCTATTGAATTTCTTATTCAACTAAAAAATACCAGCTCATTTGAAATAAATACATTTAAAAACTAGACAGTCTTTTGAATAGCTCTGTGAAATTGACAAATCTATAAGATCTGGCTCCTTCCAAAGAACCATAAATTCCCATTTGAACCAAAGTTGCTCAAAAGGAACTTGTTGCAGTCATTTCACTAAGTACTCAAATAATAAGTAGTAGTAGTTTTAAATTTACTAAAACAGCTGTCAAAGAGCAGGCACACTGACACATAAAAAAATAAAAACATTTTTGAGTGAATTATGCCTTTAAAATGAAGATTAAAACCCCATTCTGAACTGTGTCAAAAAGCAAATTATTTCCAAATCGCTTCTTCTTTTAATGTCTTCAATAAAAGGCCTCACAAACGGTTAAGGGGTTATAGGGTCCCTCATCAAAATGACAGAATAATTACAGTCAAGGCTATTTGGCAGAAATAAAAATAGTAAGAAGGAACAATGAGGCTACAGAGGGGACACTGAAGTGTATAAAAATGACAAAAAAAATGCACATTTTAAACATTTAAAGAAGACATTTTAAATGATTTTGTTTTGTGCTGTGAGCTTCTGCCATTTGATTCCTTTTTTAGCTGGGTGTTTGTAGGACTGAAACACCCCACGCTATTCCCCAGCCAGGACGTACGGCTCTCCCGGTGACCTCGGTGTGCTCAGTCGGACTAAACAATGATGCTGGGTCACCTCCTCGTGGTCTAAGACAGATGGCTGGCCCATCTCTGCAGTCCTGACCACAGCCAAGGTCATCTCCCTGGCGCATAGAGCACCTGCACCCCTACACCTCCCTGAACACCTTCATCTTTATTCCTGCAACATCTAGCATGCACATACACACACACAACCCCCAATGTTTAAGAGGAAAAAATAAACAATTGAGATTCTGCTCGTGTGTCTCACAGCTGAAAAACAGCACAGATGCAAACCCCATCAGTTTAGAGAAAGATTACCTAGAAGACATTTTTCATTTTATGCTCTTCTGAATTTCGCACCATTTTGCATGTTTTCCAACGATAATAAAAACTGTTGAACAAAGACTTAAATTGCAATGGATGCCTCCCCAGCAATACTGCAAATCAATTGGCACCTGTGTCGTTGCAGGAAATGCTTCACAGCACACTACTGAAGAGGAGGAATGGTATTGACGAGGAGCTGTGATCCATGAGACAGACTAGCTGTCACCGTCACAGGAGTACCTCCCTTACCCATTCAATACAGCAAACCATCAGATCAATGTCCACAGCCACAGAACCCCCCCAGCAAAACTAATTATCTGAGCAGTTTTTACTGCCAAGTCCCCTCCACGCTTTGTTTATGCAGGCTGCAATTAGGGAGGCAGTCAATAAGTGGAGGCACCAGTGAACAATGGCAGGAGGTTGAGTCTTAAGAAAGCTGCCACAGCATACATGCTGGGAGCATATATGAAAAGGCCTGATGTGTGACCACACACAATTTTTCATAACATCAGGATAAGAGATTAACTGTTCCTGAGAGTTTCTCACAAATCACTTTTGAGCAAAGTTCTCAGTTCTGTGGCATCAGCTTCTCTGGAACGCCAACACCAGTGGGTCTTTATACCACTTCAGCACGCACAATTAAGCTGCTGTGAATATTTATGACAGGTTTAAAGGATGTCTTTCTCAATCTCCCAGGTGTCACAAAGTGGCTGTAATCAGGATTCAGAAGAGGCTCTGGCTTTCAATCGATAGCCAGTGAGTCACCTGAGAGCTGTAAAATCCAGAGTTCTTCTCTGCCTCTAAAGCCTGGATTAAGCTGCAGAAACATGTTACTGCAGTAGATCTTAACATTAATTTTACCATTAACTCTGAAAGCACACTGATCAGGCATAACATTATGGCCACCTTTATAATAGTGTTAGTTCCTCTGACCCTTGAAGGCATAGAGTCCTTTGGACTGCTGAAGGTATGGCTCTAGTATGTGTAGGCAGGGCCTCTGTGGATCAGAATTGCTTTGATTATGATTTAGGCAATTTGAAGCTCAAGTTAAAATTATCTCTGGGATCCATTCCTGTAACGTTTGTTGAAGCTACAACCATCTGAGAATTATCTACATGCTTTTCACAATGCATAAGCAGGTAAAGAACATCCACATGGACGGCTGGACAATAGGCTTCCCAGCCGGACACGACCAAAAGTATCACACACCGTCATCATAACATAAATTTTACATACATTAAGAAGTTCAAAATTCCAAGTCATCCTAAAAAAATAAAGATTTAATCTGAGCTGCAAGTTCAAAACTGAGTATGTATGAAACTAATTGATTCAGTATATCATCAACAGCATATTATCAATAACTCAGAGCTAAATTGGTCAGTTGAAACTCAGTAATGATTCCAGCAAATGTTCAATTACTGGACAGTAGAAGAAAAAATATTGACTTGTAATAGAAATCATGGAAACACAAAAGAAAAGAATTCTTGACTGGTTAGCTAAGTAAACTTGATCAACTATTTCAAGCAATGCTGGAATTTAATAAATTTATTCATTTTTATACCAACAACCTAACATTTATTATCATAGAAAGCACAGATTTTAACTTACAGCCTTTAGAAAAATGGGAATGAAGGCTTGCTCACCATCTCATTATTCACCACCAGAATTGCAGACTACCTATTTTCAGAGGTTAGGTAACATTTAAAAAAAAGATTGCATCATGGTCCTGTTAACGCTGCGTGTCCTCACACAGGGTAAAAGACCTTCATGTTAGAAGTGGAGCAATCAGCTTTTAATTGTCCTCTAGAGACGTACTGAGCCTGATCCAGTTTGCAAGGAGCTTCAGACCTTTACCATGCAAACGATGTGTGGCAATATCCTTAATTAAATTAAAACCTTAATTTTCCTCAGCTGACAGTTGATTTCCTGGTGGTGTAATTAAACAGGTTTAGAGAGGGTACTAGTGTGGTCATTGGGACATTAGAGCACTGATCCCTGAACATCACTGAGCATTTAGTATATTTAAATCTATTGTTGCCTCCAAAAGATTTAAAGTCACAGAGGAGCTCAGTGGCCACTTCATTAGGTTTTCCTTCCTAGTACTGATTTGGACTTCAGAACTTTATTCTTCATGGCATACATTCAACAAGGTTTCTGGAACATCCCTCATTTTGGTCCATATTGATATGATAACACAGTCACTTCAGATTAGTTGGCTGCACATCTATGATGCAAATCTTCTATTGTCCCACATCTGAAAGATTTGGTATATCATTCCAAATTTATGCTTTCACGTGGCATTTTCATCCACAAAACCGCCTCTCACTGCACACTGTCATTTTCTTGCCCTTCTCTGTAAACCACACTTCATGCCCCAATATCAATAAAACAGTATATTTTCTGGAAGATAATCTATGATAATTATAGATGACTTATGGACGTTTATCTAGTGACCTTTTGCTGCTAGTTCATAACTTAAATATGTTACGCATTTTTGAAGTGCTGCAGCATTGGGTTACATCATTAATGAGGAAGATTGATAGGCTGTGTCTGTGACGGCATTTGTGGATGCACATTGGTGCAAGGTGCTGACAGGCTCACTGTTTTTACATTACTCATACAAATGTGCTTTGAATATGGCCAAATATGGAAAACATCTACCATAATACATAATCCTAAATCTAAAAAGTCAAGAGAACAAAGTGGCCTCAGACTAGTTCCACTTACATCTCTGCTTACAAAGGTTATTGAAAAGCTTATAAACAACATGGTGGTTACCCCTATAGATGCCAAATTGAGGCATCTATAGGGGCATCTTACAGCTTGCTGACCAATCTGGTCAAGATATCCAAGATGTAAAGCTTTTCAGTTTGGATTCCAAAATGCCTTCGAGAAACCAAAGTTGCATGCAAGGATTTTATTTGCCACATTTTCTGCATTTTAATTGATGAGCTTTTATTTTCTTTTGAATGACCAGATCAGCTTTTACTGTTGCTGTTAGATCTTCTTTCTAACAGTGTCCAGTGGGGGACAGGAGGCGTTTGCACATGTACATATTCAAGTTAAGGCTCACCACAAGGCTGTGTCCTGCTCACATTCTTTTTAAATTGTACACAGATAGCTGCAGAATGTCTCAAGATAGCTTTTATGTTGCACAATGTCCTGATGACACAGTTCTCCTGTCCCCTGTGAAGGGTTCAGAATCAGGTCACAGTGAGATCTTACCTGTCTTTGCTAAGTGGTGTAATCTTAATGTGACTAAAACAAAAGGGACTTATCATTGATTTTAGAGTCAGACTTCCGGAAGCAAGCAGCATTCACAATGAGAAGGCTGAGATTGCGGACTCCTATTAGTGTCTTGACGCTGTATTTGATTGTCAGTTAAATTTTGATGTAAACACGAAAGGGCTGAACTCTTTTTATGTTTCTATCTTTAATTGAAAGTATTTTAACCTTTTCCTTTATCTATTGGTTTAATGCAGGGGTCTCAAACTCCAGTCCTCGAGGGCCGCAGTCCTGCAACTTTTAGATGTGCCTCTGCTGCACCACACCTGAACAGAATAATTAGGTCATTAAGGCTCTGGAAAACTGATCTACACAAGGAGGAGGTCATTAAGTCATTTCATTCCAGTGTTTTGTACCTGTGGCACATCTAAAAACTGCAGGACTGCGGCCCTCGAGGCCTGGAGTTTGAGACCCCTGGTTTAATGGGATGATAGTAAATAACAAAATCAACCTAAATATTATAATATGAGTGTTTGCTCCAACATTGTGGGATTTCACCAAAGAGGCTTCAGCATGCTTTGGAAGAAACAGGTGTCTGTAAAAGCAGGAAATGAGTTTAGTCAGTTAAAGCAAGTCAGAGGTAAATGTATGGACAGGTGGAATAAGAGTGAATGGTACATTGATAATAATAAAATCTCTGTATCCAGAGCTCCTTTACATTTAGTTAAACTTAACAGTTTTCTCAAAAATAGTGTGCTTTCATTTCAAGAGTTTCCACTGCTGTTGGTGACATTGAATGAGAGGGAAAAGTTAGTTCATAGCAGCATGACTTCTGCATCATGTATTATTCTCTGCAACATTCTGTCTCGTGTCGAAGAGAAAGCTGTCACCTTCCCTTTTCACTGCTTCCACATTGTTTTTCAAACACCGATAACACTTTAAAAATTTCAGACACAAAGCTTTAAGTGGGAGCAGTAGGCTGCATGACAGTCAAAGCTAAAATTAATTTCACCCCCCCTTTACTTTCTATAATTGTTTCCTTTCATGCGCAGTAAGTAAACAGTGCATGGCTAGCAAACCAAATTCCACTGCCCTACAGGTATGCAAACAATTACAAAAGCCTGTGTTTGGTATTATTCCCTGCAGCTGCCCTGATGAAGGCAGCAGAGTGGTGGTGCCTTTTAATCAGCACCAATGTAGGGAGCTTCCATGTGTGACCAAAACCCTGCCAGACAATCTAAAATGCGTCAAGGCAAATAAGTGTTAGTTCCTTAATTTTAACAAACATTTTTGCTCTGCTTCTTTCCCTCTACCAGTATGTTGCATTGGACTCAAATATGTCCAGTCATTTCAAAGCACCTTGAAAGATTATTGTTTTTAAGGTTAAAATCGCTCCCCCTTCCTTTTTTAGTATATTTGAGACCAGAAAAGTAATGGCAGCTTTGTTTATGAATTCTCTACCACTAGAATATATATAGAGAGAGATTGCTTCAAAGAACAATTGTTTTTGGCATTGGTATGACGACATGTTCTGAAGAATGGGTATGTCAAAAAAACTAAGTTCTAAGAGCTGAGTCAGTGATGAAGAGTAGATGGTGGTGATTGGCAAACAAATGGCCGGATTCCACTGACTAGTCGACCGAATGAACCAAGACGTCATTGTCCAACTAACCAAGTCTTTACCATCTCGTTAAATATTTGATTGAATAGTTTATGGTAGCTGGGATAATCTCTAATTTCAACCAGATATTTTATAGCTTACAATTGCTTTTGAGTTTCAAAGAAACAGCTGACCATGTTTATACTGTATATTCAAATTTAACAATTATATTGGTCTGATCAATAATTGTTTAACTGTTTGATTCATTTAACAAATAGGTATTATTCAATTTGAGGCAGAAATGTCAATCTGAAATTTAATATATAATCACAAAATAATACTCATTCCATTTATGCAATGTAGGCCTCTGACAGAATTTACTTTTCAGACAGAATGATAAAAGTGATATGCTTCATTTAATAAGACTAATTTGATTTTTAAACATTAAGATGTCTCCCATACAATTATGATATCTCATTCACTACAGTATTTCAAGCTTTTATTGTTCTTCATATGTTTTTCAAAAGGTTTTGGTATAATTTGTCTGAGGAGCAAAACAAAGACTTCTAGCTTAAGGAGGAAGCGTCATCTTCCCTTGTCTCAAAGGAAGACAGGCTTTGTTCTGAACACTGTTGTGAGGATCTTTGACGACATCAAAGAACTGCACTGCATTTCTTCAACTGGTGTGCTAATGAGAAACGACTGTCTTGCACAAGTATGATTATAGCAGCCTCATTAAGGGGCAAAGTAATATTTTGCATCTAGCTCTGTGTCTGCCGCCGATGGGAGCTCCTCTACACAGACCTCACATTCACTGAGGATCAGTCAGGATGAGTGACTCTTAAAACACTTGTGATCCATTTTGATCTTTTAGAGCTACAATTAGAGGTGCTTTCTGTAATAAAAAGACCTGTCAAGCAGGTTAAAAGCGGTTGACATGCTCTGTAAAAATCTGTATTGCATTAAAACTGACAAAGTTTTCAGCTCTGGAGAAATACTCAGTTGTGTGCACAGCTGAGCTGTTTATTATTGCTTTGAGAGCTTGAGAGCAATTCACTCGAAACAGAGTGGGAGCAGGAAAAACTGAAATGAGTGGGGTTAACACTACATGTCACACAACATAAACCCGAGAAATCACCAGAAGCCAAAAGAGAGCAAGAACAATGCAGAGAAATGAGATCTTGACCCTGGGTTTAATTCCATTTCTAAGACACCAGAAAAGAGTTTATTTTTTTCAGCAGCCATGCATCACTGCAGCTAGCCTCTGTATTTACCGTCTAGTCACCTCGCACTGATATTAAAATGGATTATGCTGTAAAATTGCTCCTTGTAATTTATTAGGTTTATGGTCATATTAACTGTGTTGCCTTTTAGTGTTAGTGAATGTGTCTGATAATGTCAAGACAACTAAAACCAGAATTCATGAAGCAGTGGGATCAGCTCCGTTTTTCTCGCACCATTTGCTTTATTTCTCCATCAGAATCACAAAACAATTTACTTAAAATACCCACATGAGGAATGCCACCCATAAAGTCTCACAGGTGAGAGTAACTGAGAACCAGTTTTTGCATCCGGTCACAGTTGTTCTCATTTTACCCACAAACAAGAAGCGCAGAAGTAAGGGAAAAATCTTTTACAGTTTGATTAATATTTGATTCAACTTGGTTAGGAAGGTTATTTTTGTTGCAAATTTTCTGAAATGGGAGCACCTGGAACCTCAGGTGTGCAAACATTTACTAGTTTCAAATAGCATTATGCATCTGCCCTACAAATGTGCTCTACTTAAATATGGATAAAAATAACTTATGTGTAATGTTGAGGCTAATGAAGAGTGGGTTGAAAAGAACAACAAGAATATCTGGAGTTGTTAAAGTTATATTTGAGTTATCAAATAATACAAGCAGACAGTAACAGTGACATTTTTTCTTTTTTTCTCCACATTTATGGGTCCATTTAGGGATTAGTAGTTTAAATTAATCAGGAAGTAAATCATGTCAGTGGTTTAACTTACCGTGATATTTCAAAACATTTGTAGTATCTTGTCTGGTGATCAAATTATTTATGTTAGTGTTAAATATACAGAACGGCAATGCTGGAGTGTTTTTACCTAACAAAGCCAATTTTATCCTGCCAGTGAAACACAATACAGACAGACAATGGTATGATGGGAGTATAAAGATGACTCAACTAACAATAATTTCAGAATGAATGGGGATCACCTAATCACATCAGAACTCATTCTACCCGCTTACTTGGGCTCCAGCTATCTGCAGAAAATCACCTGAAAATGGTTTCATTATTCAAGCCTCCTTTAATGTCATCGTCTTCACCCTCATACGTTCTCCTATAATTATTTCAGACGCATCCCCCCCCCATTACAATTAGCTATATTTATAAAAATTTCTCTTGAAAAAGGCAGAAAAGCCCTCTTGCTCAGGGAGATAATGGTCTTGATTATTCGGGATCTCTTAAAGATGCAAAGGCCACAGCCTCCAGTTTGCTTGAGGCTAGTCTCACCTACAAGTGGAAATAATTTCCACTCTAAATCCTTAATTATCCTTACTTTATACACAACAGAATATAATGATGAGAGATAATTAACAAGTATGCTAATCATATCTTACTTGATAGAGAAATTATTTATAATTTCAATGTAAAACCAAAAAGATGTTTTTTTGGATTGCATTTCACCATTAAAGTGAAATTGCTAACAAAGTTATATTTGAGTTATCAAATAATACAAGCAGACAGTAACGGTGCTTTTTTTTTCTTTTTTTCTCCACATATATGGAGTTGATACATTTCCAGGTTCCAGTAAGAACACATATTTTTATCTTCTTTATATAAAGAAACGCTACATATTATACAGAAAGCAGGAGAAAAACACACAGGCGGGTGTAAGAGGTGTGCAATAGCAGCAAGAAGAGCTTCTAGTCTGACACCAAAGCCAACTGGTCTGATATGATCTGCTATTCTCTCAATACCAAGTGTAGACACAAGGGCGCTGGCCTCAGAGGGCATCTATAATTCATCAGAAGTTTTCATGAATTAACAATGACATAATACACCCGTATACAGTATGTATTACATGTAAAAAACAGGAAATACACAATTATCGCTAGTGTACTCATTCCTTTTGAATAGAATCAAAATGGGAAAATGTGCTCTGTGCAACAAAGGCTTCTAAAATTAGCATTTAATTTGTTCAAAACGATTTGAAACAGAAAACATATTTATTATTATTATTTTTCCTTTGGAAGCAATTGTCATATTTCTAATTTTATTTCCTAAAACCACAAAACAGTTCCAGTACGTGAAGATGATTATTCTTAAGACTGAAATTATGTTCCCCTCATGGTTTTTGATAGAACTAATCTCCTAAAAAAATTAAACCACAATATAGTGACAGCCCATTCTCATGACAGATTGCAATATATCTACAAGGCCAAAACTCATTTTATTTGTGAAGATGAATACCAATTTTGGATTTGTTGGTGAGACGCAGCATCCTGGTCTTGGATTTCTGTATGTTTCTGTGTTGGTCACACTATAGGCCTACTGTGTCCTGGAGAAGTATTGTGCACCCTTTAACATTTTGTCATGATACAACCACAAATTTCAATGTATTTTTGGGGATTTTGTCTTTTGTGAAAGATGATATAAATAGGTGCATAATTGTCAAGTGGAGGGAAAAGTATAAAAATCTGAAGTGTGACAACAATTTGCACTCAGCCCCCTTTACAACGACACTCCAGTACAACTTACTGAGTTTAAATTTATTACTTTTTTTTTTTCAACCTTCCTTTCTGCCAGTTAAGGTGTCCAGATCTTTCAGAAAAATCTGAATGTGTGAATGTGTACCCATTCAGAAATGTGGATGGATGCATCAGTGAAAATTTGCTCCGGGTGGTGAGAAAAGAAATCTATTTAATTTATCTTTCAGCTTAAGGTCTTATGTGTAATGGAAACATCAAACGACACAGAGTCGTGAAATCTCCATTAATGTTATGAAATATGGAGGTGGCAGTATCATGGCTTGTGGAAAGAAACTTGTTAGCAACTCTAACAGGTTTACAAAGGCTCAGTCAGAGTTCAGAAATAAATATAATTAGGAATTTATTTAGACTCCCAATTATAGTCTAATTAGATTCTATGAATGATAAAATAATTTATTTTCCTTCCACTTCAGTTATAAACTCTCTGTACCAAAGTCTTTGTTGTTTTTCACTTATGTACAAAGTTACAAAAGTCATATTCATATTCCCTTGTGCTTCCAGGTTCTAAAAATAATCTGATCTTAACATTCATTAACATAAAAGGGCCCCACAAAGGTGCCCATCTGTCTCTGTACTTGTGAGGGCAGATGCCCCTCACCCTATGGTCCAGCTCTCACCCTCTGAGCCTCCCTCCTCTGAAGAAGGTCCTTTAATTAAAACATTTCAGGATCCTTCAAATTTCCCGTACAAACTCTCTCTTCCTGTGAAATGAGCCAGTCGAGTTGAAGATAGTGCAGAAAACCTGCTGGGACTAAGATGGAATAAGGGTTGACATTATACAAGCACTACACAGCAGGATGGAGTGAGAGATTTGAGATAAGACTTAAAGTCCAGCTGGCCATCACCTTAATGCCAAAGAAAACAGTTCAGCACTGCCAAATAGGAGGTTTTTCATAAAGAATTAATCAGGAATAACATATTTTTAGCAAATAGGTTCAAAGGGAAAAATATACAGTCGTCATCTGTGGTAAAGTTGGATTCTTGTTACCAAATTTGGAAATAAAGATAGTGAAAAAAGTACTCTCCTTTCTCAGTTCATTGTTGTACCAGATCTTATGTTGTCTTTTTGCATTTTTTAAATTCTGTCAAGGTGAATAGATAGCCTCCACGGTAAAAGTTAAAATGAAATTCTGAGTTGATAAAATGGTGTTTTCATCATCTTTTATGATGTTTTTGAGATGATAGATCAGACTTGGCTATTGTCTCTCTCAGACTAGCAATTAGATCCCTCCTGCTGGACGAGGATGTTGCAAGAATGAAAAGAACTCTGAAAATTTAGACATAATTTTGAGCCTTGAGGTCAAGCAGACATTGACATAATCTGTGGGGAAAATTGTGTGACGAAATCCAAACATGAGTGCATGTCACCCACAGTGATATCCTGCTGTGGGATCAAATTAGCATGTTCTTAGGCTCGCCAGTTAAAAAGCAGAAAGTGACAGAAATCAGAAGAACTATTTATCAATATATTTTGTATGGAAGATGTGTTTAGAAGAAGTACATGATCAAAGATGTTGGCTCTTGACACACCAATGCAGACTGTTCATGCCAAAACACACACCGTTACAAATCAACATTCATTGTTTCCATTTCTAATAAAGATACACATCATATTATCGAATGTGAAACAAAAAAATTCAGAATCCATTCCTGGTTCGAGTTGGTTTTGGATATTGCATTTTAAGATTAACGAGATGTACTTGGACTATAAACAGTCATTGCTTTGTAAATATGACAGAAGCAAAATGCATATAAACAGTCTCAGTTAGGATTGTGCTAATTGACTTTTAATGACTGTAGCAAATTAATTACAATCACTACACAAACAGAAAGACACAAAAACTAAATTAAAATGTTCAATCAATCTTAAAATACTATGTTTCCAAAGAGATACAGCATTTATATGCTCATTCCAGGTCTTTCATGCCATTTTGGCTCCAGATAAAGCACCAGTGAGTAAAGTAATGTCATCACACCAGCCTGTTTACCATGTTTAACTCTCTTCCTGGCTTAAATTAGCATTTACTAAGCATACCCACAGCCTCTGAGCAAATGATATTTAGAAAACACTTCATTATGTTCCACAAAATTAAGCAAAATTCAGTGGGCTGAAGTGCTAAATAGATATTTGAGTGAATTAAGCAGGTAGGTGTTACTCTTTAGGCGCATATGGAGGAAAATTTTCATACAGGGTTTTGTTTTCTGGCTAATGTAATTATGAAGCAATTTACACCCTCATCGAGGTTCTGCGCTATATTTATCTTCAGTAAAGTGCACACGGTTGAAATGTGGCATGATACCGGAGTCTGTTTTTGAACGCGATGAAAACATTGCTGAATTGTCTGCCATATGCTCCACTGTGCTCAGGTTTACCATCGAAACAGCTTTAAATTAAAGATAATTCATCCCTCGTGTTCCTGTTTGATTTGAGCTTTCACTCTAAGCCTACTTAGTCTCAACATATGACTGCTAATTAGTGTTTGTTTGTTTTTTCATTTTCAGAAACAGGACATCATCACATTTCTTGGTGGTGAATGTTGACAAGATGCGATTCTTGTCAACTGCATGCTCTAAACTACGCTCTCAATGATGCAACCAGTGGAGTTTTCCCTCTAATGTTTCTTTGGATGAGTGACTGAAGAGCAGCGGTAAATCACCTGAAGTGGAAATATGTCTACAACCACCATTTAACAATGCCTGATGAATATTCAGTGCTCTCCAGCCCAGGCAGGAAATCCCCATCAGCCATTTCACAAACTATAGCGGATAATTATGCCACCTCTAAAGCAAGGATCCAACACTCAGAGTTGTCTGATGCCCCCAGCTTTTAATTAGCAAAATTGCCACATACTTCGCCCTCCATTGATTACTGCTGTGGGGATTGATTATTTCCATACGTGCACACATGGACGCACACAAAGTACTGCCACGGGTGGGAAAACTATGCTTCTTTTAACACAATTCTAGAGCTTAAGGTAGTTGTGAAACTTGTAAATGAAATATTTACTTAGATAAAATGGAAATAAAATATAGATATTGCCTTTAGTTTTCATTCCAGTATTTCCAAATGAAACCTTTCTTGTAATTTACCCAAACATACAACCCACCAAGATCCAGAAAAATTGGATTAAACAGAAATGCAGAAAATGATTTACACCGCTCAGATTATACTCAGTGTTCCCAGGACCAGAACTAAACACATAGGTACAACATTGAGGATCAAACTCCCTGAAAACATGAGATGGGCAGTGATTCCCTTAGACAAGAACCAAAAACATTTTTCGTTAAGTCATTGTTTAATTGAATAATCTAACTAGGGAAATGTTTGGAGCATTTGAGTTTTGTATGCCTTTATGTCTTCAGTTTAGCTGTTATAACATTTTGAAGTGACTAATTAGGTTGCAGTTGAAGTGTTTGTTGCTAATCTACTCCTTACCATTGAGTATAACAAAAGATATTAGCTGGTCTATTAGTCAGACTATCTGTTCTGGTAGAGAATACCTACTGATGCTGAATAGGCTTGTCATTTGGAGCTAACATCTGTAGATTTTAAAACAGTGTTGCCTTGATAAAACTGCGTTGTGCTAATTTGGCTTCCACTATATAATTCAAGTTTTTTATTAGCAGAAATATTTTTGAAATAGGGCATACTTCTACATATTGTACTTTTAGCCAACAGCAGCTCCTCTTTGTTTTCCAAGGCACAGTGAAGTCATCACCAAACAAATTGAGGTAAAGATAAGTCCAGATGTCACTTCAAAACTTTTGGACTCATTTCAGTACCAGCTGGTGTGGACGCATAACATGTTTTAAACTAAATGCCAGACTGCCATGTACAATGAACTTTTGACTTGTCGCTAAGATGAGAGGACAGATTGGCAGCCGTCACATTTGGCCAGTGGCTTACTGGCCATTGTTTTCAATGGAAAGAGCAAATGTTGCAGCTATACAGTTATGGCACCTTTTTGCGACATTTAAACGAAAAGGGTATTTGCAGTCTCTCCAAACATCCTGACATTCAACAACACTGGATCCATGTTATGTTAGGACCCCAACCCCTTTTCATGTCTCGTTCTTGATTCAGGTTGCAGCTGCCACAGCCCTGCTGTCAGACTGCAACCGCAGCATCTCTCTCTCTGTCTCTCTCTTAGCCCATGGGGTACAGCTGACAACACCGAGCCAGACAGTCAGCTTGAGCACAGCAAGAGAGCCCTCAGCTAAAGCTGACATATTCCAGGCTCTATTTCAACAGATGGAGTTTTTACAGGTACCGTTTGGGGTAAAATACCTCGCTGGAGGCTATAGCATCTGGTCCATCACAAATTGGATGGCACACGCCTTATTCTCCTCACACTTTACAACCAAACCCTATCACCTCACCCTTTTTTGTTTTCCCCTCTATTATGTAGGAGAAAAGCACTTCCCAGCACAACACAAACACACATTCCCAGAAACTGATCATTTTAAGTAGTAAGAAAATGAATAAAAAAAAAAAATTCAGTCTCTTGCCAAAACATTCATATCCCTTAAACATTCTCACATTTTGTCATGTTATAACTACAAACTTCAAAGTGTTTTATTTCAGAGACCAGCACAAAGCAGTGCCTAATTGTGAGGTGGGAGAAAAAAATATACATGGTTTAAATATTTTTTACAAATGAAAAATCTGAAACGTATGGCGCTATGTATTCAGTGCGCTTTACTCTAAAACCCCAAAATCAAATCTTGTGCAATATAATCTTTGTAACGATGAACTGTTCAATCCAACTAGAAAATTTAAAAAGTATGTTAGAAGGACAATAAATTCCCAGGCCAAACTCAATTTGACAAACTTTTATGTTCAATCTCCATCCAGTCTGAATAAGCTTTGCCTGTTTTAAAAAGTCAAACCCTTTTCAAAACACCTTCACTACTTTAAGCTTTTTCTCACACAAAATCCAAGTAGAAACACATTGAAGCTTCAGGTTGAAATTAAAAAAAGATGTGAAAAAGTTTATGCCATGTGAAAACTTTCACAGATGGCTGTAAAATTTTCAAAATCTTTCAAACATTGAATTTGCGGACACAATTCAGTTCTATTCAAATGTTTCTCATTCTGCTCCTCAGGTATGGCAGATGAGATGACACGCTGTTGAATCTCATTTGTGGAGAAACTTGGGCCAGTACGACCCCCTCTACATCTCCATCACTCACGCGACGCTCAATAACCTTGGAGTCATATTTCTCTGGCAGTGATTTAACGACTTGCAAAATTACACCGCGCTGGGATGAGCCTGCGTAGATGTTGATATCTCTACTCTTTACTGTCCTGTGCGTCATCAGCCCTGCTCGTGTTATTTATCACGACTTACGCCGTGACACATGAGCAGCGCCCAAACGACCATTCATCTCCACGTTAAATAACACGTGCCAGGCCAGGCAAAGATGAGAGGGCCAAGGTGAGCTACGAGGTTTTGAAAACTGCGGCAGGTGAATTACAGCCATCAAGGAGTTCCTCTGAAGTTGTGCTGCTGTGTATTTTCCTGAGGCCTGACAGGCTGTAAAAGGAAATTTACACTTGTGAGGCATTTACTCTGATTAGATGAGAGAGCAACCTCATACTGCTGAGTGCAGTTTAAGCGTTTTTAGATTACAGGAAACCACACATTTACCATTGGCTTATGTGGGAACTGATGCAAATTCTGAGGAAAAACACAGAATAGACACTGAACAGGCTTACAGCTGTATTCTGTGCTTTCACTTTTTGCACTGAAGCCAGCAGGTTTGTTGTTTTGCATAAAAACAACAGTGAAACAAGAGAAAAAAAAATCTATATTTGAAGCATCCCAGGCTGTGAATATCAAGTATTATATTGTGTATTGGTAGGTTTTCTTAGCGTTGAGGTATTCGTGAGGCAGAATCACCTGTTTGTAATGCTATGTTTTTAAATCTTGAGCAAACAGGAATCAGCAGCAATAGTATACTGCACTGTATTTAAGTTTTACACAAGCTTAGAAGCTGAACTCAGCTGATATTTTTATATAGGGTGAATTATACCAGCACTAGAGTTTACTGTAAATATCAGTTATTATATGGAAATACCTTCCAATTCAGATCTCTAGTGAGTATTTATTCACACCCAGTAATTATAATTCAGTGCACAGCACCTCTTCACGGCAATTACTGCATACTGCACATTGCCAGTAATCATTCACTGAAAATGTGGTGCAGCAGCTTGAGCACATAAAAATACTGTATACATTACATAAATAGTTTATCCATAGAGTGATACACATTTGTACTGCAGATATTTGTGCATATTATTCTGGTCCACCCCACCTTGCTGCAGCTTGCTATAGCTTCCTATAATATACCCCAATTTAAAGGACCTGCATGATTACATTTTAGAGCCAGAAAAAAATATTGTAAGTACATAACATAAATAAAATCTGCCATTTGTCTCAAGTTATTTTTTGAAATTACACTTTTCTGACATGTAAAGAGCCTTCGGAGTCAACAGGAAGGAACTATGATAATTATGATCATAGTGGTATTGCACCAGCTGAAAGTTGGCCCCTTCCTATGGCTATAAACGTTCTTTGTCAAAAGAAGACCATTTAGTGGCAAAATGTTAAGTAGATGTTTAGACACTTATTGGAAACACTGAAAAATGATATTGAGAACTCTTGCTACAAATATCAGACCAAGAACTGGTTAAGATGACCATACATGCCTAGTATTACCCCTTGGGATTCTCCAGAGAAGTGAAGAGTGTTGCTGGGTTCTTCCCTGCTCCCACATCACTCTTAAGCAACTGACTCCAGGCTCACGACTCAAGCAGACAGCTTAATTAATCAACCGGCTAGTGTCAGAATGCTACTACTGAACTGAGCAGGTGTTTATTATATAGTTTGGTTTGAGTTTATGCTTTAAAATAAAAATATGATTGAGAAAAACTGTTTTTTTAATGACATTTTTGAGAATCTCATATTGACCAAAATCTAATCTATTTTGCCATAGAAGTTAAAGCCCCTTTTTGGAGGACAAATGGTATGGAAACCAACAGTATCAAATGGGCTTCCAAAAAACAATATAAAATATATATAATTTGGTCTTTTATTCCTTTGTTGCATCCCATGAAAATGTGATGGACAGCGCCCACAACAAGATTAACACGGGTATGACAGCAAGACAATCATGGCAGAGAAGTGGCCTGTAATTCAATCACTGGTGCAGGACATGTCATGTCAGTTAAGTCTATTGACTTTGACAGGCTGCGCGAGGTGGTGGCAGGCTCTTATTGACATGGGGAGGCGCACAAAGTGCTGAAGCATCATTGTGTAAATGAGGAGGGGTCTTTTCTCCTTCACCTTTGACCAGCAGCTTAGAAGAGACTGGCCTAAAATCTGAAATTTTCATATTTCTACATATGACTTTTGATGTTCTAATTAGGTTGCAGAGAACAAAACAGGCTGTCCTCCATGCTCTGTTGGAAAAATACACATTTTTTAAAAATGCAATAAACGACAAACATCTCAGATGGTGCATGTACAGCTACAAATGGCTCCATGTGTGCCTCAGCTCAGCTGCATGCAGAGCCACACAAAGTCCAGATGCCATTCATTAAATAATTAACGTCAGACTGAGATGAACTTTGATTTAATGGATATAGCCAAGCCTTGTGGAGAAAAATTGATGGGCCACATTGTTTGGATTTCCTCCCAAACTGTGAGAAATCAGTTTGGAGGTTTTATCGAACAAACAGCAGCAGGAAGCAGAAGCATGGCTTCTTAATGGCAAGACTAAAATTACTAGAAAATGAAAAAACATAGCATTTGTTTTGGTAGACTCACAATGATGGGCTATTTATTAGCACCTAAGATCAACAATTTTAGGGTGGATAAGACATGTTTGTTTACTTATATATTGCTGCTAAAGCTTTGTTGAAAATAAACACTTTGGCAACATACAGAAAAGTACAAGTGTTTGGACGGTTCAGAATAAAGTCACAAGAATGGTTGCGGTAACAGTTAGGAGTGTAATGGTATATTGAATATAGGTTGGTCAAAAGATCCAGCTAAGGCTGGATTTTAGCAATATTAGTTCAACAACAATTGTTCATATTTCAAAAATATAATACAGGTTTAACTAAGGAAAACATTTAATACTAATCAGAGTAGAATATTACAATCTAGAATTGTATTAAAATCATATAGTGTTTTATATGTCTGTCTAATTTCAGATGTCATAAAAACCACAAAAATAAATTTCACAATGGTTATTCTCTGTTCAATGGAAATTATCTGCCCTAGGGTCAAGTGTAGGGTCAGAGTAAGTATTTTAGATCTGAACTCAAAACTGTGTCTGCTTAATATCAGAAAAAATATTAAATATGCAGCAATGTTGCAATGATGAGATGACTTGCAAAAATTTTACAAATAGGTATACAGTGGTATATTCTTTCTGCTTCAACAAAAATATTGACCAGATCGCCTCAATAATTATTCACCTTACTTATCCTTTGGCATCATGATTGGTAAAGATAGATTGTTTTAGTTTAAAACAATGTTGATTTTTCTTAAAAAAAAATACACAAAACTGTGTTTGTTCTGTTCTGCATGGACTCCAGAGTGATTGACAAGAATTTGCCAATATACTATTGCAATCACACCATGGTGCTTCGCAAGACAATCTTTACTTTGACAAGAAATTTGTGTACCGGTAGTTTGAATTTCAAAAGCTCTCCTTATATCCCTTCTGAAGCCTTTACGTTCACCCATCACACCTTCTGCGGCTGGACTCTCCTCCACTTCACTGTACATGATAGGGTTCCTCTATAATGCATGCAGAAAGAAATACTGCACACACAGATGTGGGCAAACAAGTCTACACAAAAAGAACTGGAAGGGGGATGTACACAGGCATGATGGAGTAGACGGCACCGTGCACAAGAAGCTGCTGCTGCATGTGTAAATTGACTGATGCTGCCCACCCGCCACCCCCTCAGTCAGATTAACTCCACAGGGCAAGAAAGATGAGAAGGGAGGGAAGAAGTGTGATTGGGGGGTGGGAGGTGGGGCTGGGTTGTGCCCCTCATCAAAGAGCTTTTCTTTTCCAATTTTGCATTCATTTTATGGGTGAGAGAGCCATCCACTCCTACTTTTATACCAACAGATTACTAAAGTCTTCAAAACGTTAAACATGGAATAGAGCAACGCAGAACTATTTAAATACTAGAACTAGAATAGCAGGGCACTAGAATACCAATGACTAATATGCATCTTCCTCATGACCTATTATTTGAATGTCAACTTCTCTGCCATGTTTTGGCTTGCCAGTTCCAGGCCCCCAGGCCAGGATGTTTTAATCTACTGTGTGGGGCCCAAGGCCATGAGGGCGACCCGCACCCTGAGAGGCAGGTCTGCTGACAGTCCTCTGCTTTCTATTGTGAGGCTGTCACATACCACCCTCTGATCCCCAGCCCATATCTGTCTCCTTCGCTCCCTTGAGTGGGTGTAATTACATTTAGGAAGTCAATGCATGCCCAGCCTTCCTTTACCTACATCTTCACCCAAATGTATATCTTGTTAGGTCTCCCATAATCCTCACCCAGGGCAATAATAATGACCCCTATCCAGGAGTAAAACCCCCTAACAATGAAAACATGACTTGTTCACCTTCTCTAATGGATCAGTAATGGTTGGAGAAGAGAATATACCAAATTATTAATTATTTCTCTTTTGAGAACAATTTTCCCTAAATACGTCTCATCTATGATATAGTCAAACATCTGATTGTTCAGTTGTAGTGACATTGATAAATCATGCATGTTAAGGTTTGAAAGCAGATAATTTAATGGACTCAAGTCATGACAAAGTTAGATTTAAGAGAAGCCAGTGAGAGATAATTGGAAACCAATATTGCTGTGAGACAAGTCAAGGATAAATCGAGGCATAGCCATGCCCTGCAAAGAAAAATCTTGTTTTAGACAAAGCAGAGGGGTTGAAGTTCACCATCCTAATTTGATCAGGGAATATTCACTCAGCTTGATAATAGCTTTAACAGCCAACCTGTAGTTGTAATTACATCATCTGCTTAATAACCGAATATGGCTTCAGCTAATGTAATTTGCAATAAAGTGGGCAAGGATTGCTCTAAAGTTGTCTTAATTGAGTTAGAGGGTATCATTTTCGGCAAATTTGCTGGTTTCTATTGTTTTACATGGAAGATTTGCTCGTAAACAGAGTCTCCAAGGAATTCACTGCCTGATCAAACATGAAGAAAAAAGCAGCACACCCAATAATAAAACACTCATTACCATGGTTGCGCAGCAGCTGCACAATGACACACACACATTAAACAATCAGCCAAATGTTGGTTGTGATTAAAACTATTTTACAGTATTAATTTAAAGATGTGTAAAATACAAATTAAAAACATACAGTGCCTAGGAGAAGCAATGAGATCTGTTGAACTGCATGATGTGAAGTTCTTTTGAAGATTATATTTTTTTAACAACTAAAAATCTGAAAGGTGTTCTGTGCAAATGTATTCAGCCAAGTAAAGAGTTTGGCACAAGCTTTGTAGCTGACATGGCAAAGACCTGAAAAAAAACTGCTCCAGTCAGACAAGATTAGAATTTGCCTTAATTAAATAAATGGCAAGAGTTGAAAACTGACCTTCACAGATGCTTTCCAGCCAATCTCCCTGAATTTGAGAAAATACATAAAAGTCAGTCTCTAGACCTGCACCACAAGTGAAAAGAGCTTCTACAAAAAGTAATGACTCAGAGGGATTGAGTAGAAATGCATGCCACATGTTCTGTTTTGTAAAAAAACAACAACAAAAAAAACACGTGTATGTATATATTTCTTTCCTTTTTACAATTAGGCACCACTTTGTGATGGTCTTCGATATGAAATTGTGAAAATATTCATTGGTGTTCTAGCCTGTTGTATGAAAAAAAAGAGTTTAGGAGATTTAAATAATTTTGAAATCACTGTAATGCAATATTTTGCAAATAATTTAGAGCAAGCACAAGCAGACAAAATGCAGCTTTTCACAGTTCCTAGCTATCTAAAACCTGCTCCTGAAAACAAAAGCAACACACAATAGGAAACATGCATTTGTCTCAACTTTTTGATGCCTATTGCAACCCTGAAATAAAAAGTACTTTTAACTCCTTTAAATAAAACAACCGGCTTCTATAATTGATTATAAAATATATTATCTGAGTAATTGAATCATGGATACTAGCTTTTGTTGGAAAATATGGGAGATAAGAGAAAAACATCCCAGCACAAAGCCCTGGCACCATCCCTCTCTTCACCTTAGAGATGAGCTTCAGAAATCTTGATCCATATTTTGCAGGGTGAAAACAATGAATTTTACATGGCTTCTTTCAAAGGGAAAACTGCAAGGGTTGTGAAGAGAGATGGCACTGTGGCAGCCCGCCCCCCTACAATCCCAGAACTCACCGCAGACCCCCTGCAAGGAACTTTGTCTGAAGTTACTGAGAAGAGAGGAGGTGCTTGAAGCACTTCATATTTATGGCTGAGTTTGAGTGGAGAGGACTCATCCATCAAACACCGCATTTCCTTTCATCGAGCCTATGTGATGTTTTGAAGAGGTGATATAAGCTAGTAGTAAAACTTACCATACAGTAGATGCTGAATATGGGTGAGTGTTATAGCATTTTTCCAAATAAACTTTCTCTTGTTTACACTGAATTCAAAAGAATGTAGAACAGTGGCCTTAGTTTGTGTCTCAGGAGAAAAAAGAAAGTATTTTTCTATGCATCACACTGAGGATGGAGATCAGGTACACAGACAGATTTTTTTATTCATTTGGCTTTGTCACTGTTAAAGGTTTCAAAGGCATTTCAAAAAGACAAATATAACCTCAGAGAATATGAAAAGTAGTTAAAAAAATTTAAAGGGAAAATATCCATCATGATTATTGGACATCACAGATTTCCCTTGCCTCAGAGACACCTTTATTCTGGGAATCCCAAGGAGTTCCTTAGACAGAAGGGATACACAGACGCTCTGGCATGTTCCGATTCTGCCTCAGGATCTCCTTGCCTGGAAACCCTCAAAAGGGAATTCCCCAGTGTGCATCTTCTTCAGATGCCCAAACCATCTCACCACTCCCTTCGATGTGGAGGAGAAGCAGCTCTACCTTGAGTAACCTGTTCGATTTGATGCAGTCATCACTGACACAAAGATACTGACCGCCTGTGGAAGAAGAAATCCACTTTTAGTGTCTTCAGTTACCTGCTTTTCAGGTGATGCTAAAATGAAATGTGGCTGAATGATGTGCATGATGCACGCTGTTAAAGTAATGAAATGTAAAGTCAGATAAAATAGTGGTAACTGGAGAACTGAAATAAAAAAAAATAAAAGAACAAAATAGAAAAAAAAAAAGACTAGAGTCACTTCAGGTTGGAAAATATCTGCTTTGAAATGGGTCCTGGTTTTGCACGCTTGACTACCCTGTCAGAACTTGTCTTTGTTTCGACAAACTGACACGACAAGCACCATTTACCGCCTGCAAACTTTTTTCCACGCCATTGAATAGATTCTGTCAATTACTAACATCTTAAAATACACTTACACACTTAGAACTTACTCCAGTTACCTGCAATTATAGTTCACACTATTTTATGAACCATAACATAACATAAAGTGATTATATGATTTGTAAGGAAACTCTATTGTAATAGTTTACCACACTGGAGAAAGTATAATGTTTTAGTCTTTCATTAATCTAAAGATTGGATCTTTTTTCCCATCCTGTGTGGATTTTGTGGCATCTGTGCACAAGTGCTTTTCAGCATCTCAGTAAAGAAGATGTGTGAGTGTGACTGCGACCTTGTAACACAAGCCATCTAAGGCTTTTAAAACCATTACACAACTACAAAGTCATTTAGGGACTAATCAAACCGTGGAGCAAGACGCTAACCAACACCCCACTCGGATTTTATCTTCATAAATTATTTGTCATGTTAACTCCAGCTAGTTGTTACCTTCCCTATCAGAGCATTTGGAGATTTTATGGTGATGTGATTTATATGGGCTTGTGGCACATTATTGATGCCGGGGAGCCTTTGCTTGCCATCCATATTCATGAACAACTGTGTTTGGGGAGCAGTAGAGATGGAGGGAAGAGGAGGGATCGCTGCACATCCGCCAAGTCTCCCAGGCACAAGGTCTGGATTGCAGAGCTGCTTCAGGTTCACATGCCTGTGGCTACAGACCCACCTGTCCACCTAGATTCATTGCATTCCCTAAGACATGATACAACTGAACAAAGGAGCCACAGTAATAAGTATTTGAATATTTGGTGCACTGCTTCTTTCTTCAGGTTTGATTACACAGTGTTATAAAATTATTCATTTTTTCAAGGTTTTTAAAATGGCACATTATAATGCTCTAAGAGATATAAACTTAATACACAACAATCATTCTCCTAATTCCTTTGCAATATTAAAACACCACAACTCCTAAGACGCAAAGATTTTGTTTGCTTGTGGATTAACAGGTTTTTGTAAATAAATCAATAAACAATTTGCACATTAATCTGTTTAAGACATTAGGCAGTGAGCAAGAGTTATATGTCATTAGAATATGTTGTTTGGTAGCCGTACTGCTCTAATACCAATTTGTTTTGGTAGATTTTCATAACTATTTTGCTGATATAATGAACAAAACACAATGCTGAGTGCAATTCTGCCGTGTAACATTTTGCTTTTTTATTTTGGCATAATTTACAGTACCTTGCAAAATTATTCCTAACCCTTTTGAAAATGGAAAGAGTACAACTCTGTTGTAATTTACTCTGGAAAAGAAAATTATTGATCAGAGCAGCATCCATGTTGCGGTTAATTTTAGTTCTGGACAAGCAGCAAATATGGATGCAGCAACCATGTGAAGACCAACATTGAACCTTTTGGCTGACATGCAAAACATGAGAATAAACATCATGGAACTGCACCCTGAAGAATGAAGTACAGTTAAGCATGATGGTAGAATAAAGTGGGTATGATTTACTTTAACAAGGACAGAAAAACTGGCCAGAGTTGATGGAAAGATAGATGGAGTTTAGGATAGATGGAAATAACACATGAAGCTGAAAAGCATTGAGAATCGGGGGAGAACAATATTACACATACAGGAGTGCATCTTTTATAATCTACATATAGTACATATCTAGATGTACTACATGTACATCTACATATAGATGTAGATGTAAATCTACATCTATATGTAGATGTACCAGATGTAGAAGTAGATGTACCATCACACGATCATACAGTACTATTGGCTGTACTGTATGAATACAAAAAGCAGTGGAATACACAAAGTATGAGGAAGCCAAGACGGATTCTTGGATGTAAACATTGCATGATTATAGACTTTGAACAGCATGCAATTGAATTTGACAATATTATTGGACTGGAATAAAATGGATTGATCTAAATTGAATTTGGACCTATGTAGACCAAATTCTACAATCTCTTTATTAGATTGGATCTCTGAGTTTTGTAAAGTGTCTGGAGATGACATTCATTGTTCTGCACTATACAGATAAATCTGCTTTGAACTGATATGCCGTACGTCTCATTCAGGTTTTTTAAAAAACTCTGAAGTAAATTTAGCCTCAATGGTCATATTTCTGGCAAAATCCAGAAAAAAAAATTCAAGCAAACCGAAAAGATCTCCTGCTGTTCTCCTATAATGTTATTCTCTAACATGGTTTATTTTGTCCATTTGAGTAGAAAAACTCAAACGGTCTCTGCTGGTGATATAAAACCTGGATTTATTGTTACCTATATAAACACAAGACAGCAAGATTTCACGTCCTGTTAACGATCATGATCTAATCAATGAGCAACACCTTAAAACTGCTGACAGGTAATTATGAGGGCAGCTCACTCTGCGACATGCCATTCAGGTAACCTGTGGTAATTACAGAGGAGAAGAAATATCTGCTGAAGGTTGCTCACGGTGCAACAAAAGCCGCCAAGAGTGAATTGCATGTCTGCTCCTGGGTGAGGCCTAATTTGCTTCTGAGGAAAATCAATAAAAGCTTTTCATGTTGGTTGCTATGGAACAACATATACTAAAACACAATGAACATTACCTTGGGGAAATTGGCACCAAACATAATCTCTCCATTGCCCTCCTGAACAATGCCTTTTTCTTCTTTTGGAAAAGAAACAGACGTTTCAATGATATAGTGCTGATTTTGTTGTTTACTGTAAGAATTATTCTTACTATGGCAAACACCAAGCATCATTGATGTAAATTCCGTGGCATCAAACATAAAAAGCATAATACAATTTTTTTTAAATCCTGCAACTCAAACCTTAATGCATCAGGGAATATGCAAACTTTACCATCTTCCATATGGGCCTCCACAGAGACAAATAATCATAAAGGAAAATAATAACATGTTCCTCCAGTAGAATAAATGTCATCCCCGGAGTCTATGACATTCCTAAATCATAAAGTTATTGTTTCACATTAACAGTACGTCATTTACAAATTTACAGATACAATTAAAAAATGTATGCCTTCACTGTTGTACTCCAGTCTATCATGGTCATATCTGCCTGTTTAAGTAGTTCTGCTTGTTACAGCTGTAACACCTGATGTGAGAAAATGTATGTGGGAATCTGACGAAGGGAAAAAGGTCAGACTGGTCAAAAGCAAACTACATAAGAGCAGCATGATGGATGTTATTAACAAGCTTTGACTTCAGGTCACCATAATATTTAAACTACATGAATACTTTGGTTAAAAATGATAATTTAGAGTCTAAAATAAAAGATCATCGCAGTTTGGCATGTGTTGGCAACTAAAAAAAGAAAAACTGACACTTTTTTAAATAAACCAAGTTTTGGTGATTACATCATGTAAACATCATACATTATGACCTTAACTAGGTGACTATATTTATGCTGAATCAATTTCTTAATGCCTTTCTTTTTATATTAAATCAGCTCACGGTTAAAATGTACCACTGAGAACTGTGAATCTCCTTAAGAAGCAAATATATTTCGTATGTGCCTTTACGTTGTGCAGACAGTTATTAATCCTGCAGCTGTCTTCATTATTTTTAAAGCTTGTTTAAGAAAAGCTGAAGACAAATGTGTCCACAAAAAAATAAATTTACTATAGTGTATTTAAATGTTTTGACAAAGTATTGGTCAAATACTAACAAAATGCTATCAGCATTTAGCTGCCAGGAGCATACTCTAAGATGTTTGTTTCTTATTAGAATTTTTTATACATTGTTTTATTTACATTTTATCCAAAACTCTCAAAACAATAAAAACAATCTTTATAAGCATTTCAGAAATAAAGCACTTCTTATAGTTGCTGATCAGCATTTTGCTTAATTTTGAAAACCAACAAACAATATTTTAGGGATTTAAGTTTTCATAACTTCCATAGTGTACAAACTAAACAAAAATATTTCCCAATCGAATTCTGACAATCTGATTGGACTTTTGGCAATTCAGTAAGGCAAAGGGTCTTCCTGTTTTTGGTTCCATTTATATTCCATGTCCCCCATTATTCTTTCAGGTTTGTGGTGTCACACACCCTTCTTCACCTGTAAAGGGGGAAGAGGAGGAGTACTCCTCAGGCAGGTTGTCAAGCCATCTCTAGCTTAATCAAATCAGTAATAAAAAGTTTCTCACAATTATAAACAATTGTCAGCCCAGTTTATACTGTGTTTTCCCATCTAATCACTTGAATTAAATATTAACCTACTTCTGTGTTAGTGTTTGAACAGCAGACAAACAGCTTCCATTTTTACGACTCCAAGCTTTAATGAAGCACAAACACAAGCAAGACCGATGCAGTCTGTTGGTAATTCAAAGAACACATTTATTATCCTCTGGCTATGAATGAACAGCAGTAAAAGAGAAAGGGGGGATTGTACCACCAGCCTGCCAACCAACTCAAAGAGACAAACAGCAGGACGTGCACATCCTGCCAGCCAAGCCGCCATCACAGCAACTGTCGCCACGCAGCAGAGCTGCCATCACACGTTTGATTTGTACGCGTCTTGGACGTGATTGGCTGCGATGTGAATTGTGAGGCAAGAAGGGGTCTTATTTTTTTGAGTAATTAACCCTTTCACTTGCATGTATTCCACTTGAGAAATTACAAGTCCTGACAGGCTCCTGTCAACAACCAGCACCAATCCCACTCTTAATGTGTGAGACAGAGAGTGAACACAAAGACAGTGTTTGGGCTGTCACCAGTGGGGTGCTTCGGAAACTGTCTGCAGACAATAAACTGTATCTCAGCAAACCAAATGAAGGGGACACTCACTGCTGTAACGGAAGTGCCTAAAGAGAAAGGGCCTGACAACTCATGCAAAGTGACAGACAAAAATGATGCACAATTCTGATTTATTCAATCTAATATTTGAAGATGCACAGTAGCTTTGTATGTTACAACCTTATTCCAAATCTTTCCTCAAAATTCTACACATAAATACCCCTCTGACCACAAAAAACAAAATCACATTTACACAAGAACTCACAACTTTTGTCATGAACAATTGAGCTGTTTTCACTGATCATCCTTGAGTTGTTTCTACAACTTAAAAGGAGTCTATCTGTAGTATATTCAGTTGATTCGAGTTTATTTTGAAAGGCACACATCTGCATATAAGCACAAACACCAGGCATGAAATCAAAGGGATTCTCTGTTGACCTCTGAAGTATGATTGTATTGAGGTACAAATCTGTTGAAGGATACGGAAAATGTTCTGCTGCTACGACTACTCTTCCAAGGAACTGTTAAAGTGTTAATAATTGCTAAATATAATGATGCTTCTTTGGAGAATTATAACCAAACTTCATGCAATATGGAAAGCCTGATTGCAAAGCCAAGTTCCTTCTTTTAAAAGTTGAATTGTTATTGAACAAATAGTTTCACATCTGTCCTACAGAAATAATGGCTATCCTGTTTGAATTTTGTTATCTGGCAATTTCTCATAGGCATCAGCTGCTGTTTTTAAACCCTGGACAGAGCATTACAATTTGGCTTTCATTTTCAAAGTGAGAAAACAAATGAAAGGGAAAATTTATCACATTTAAAGGTCGTCAACATGTATGAAGCCATTCATCTTGGCAGACAGCTTTATTCAATGCATAAAGGTTCCTCACAGAGCAATCAAAGCTCTGGGGAAAAAATAAAAATCTGATGTTTCATGAACAATGCTACAGATATGCATTCCAATTATTTTATAGTACCAAAACATATGCCTATTAAAGCCTTATTTCATCAAGATCATCCTGGAGTGAAGGCAGAGGATCAAAAAAGCAAATAGATGTTGAAAAACTGAAATCATTCAAGCTAAAACTGGATGTTTAATAATCATCATGTAAATGTGTCCAAAAATCTTTCAAAGCCTTCACAGGTGGCTTCCTCCATAAGCAATCTGCATTAGGTAAATGGTTTCACAAATAGAGAGTCACTGGCAGACTTCAGATTACATTCCGATGAGGCTTTTCGTTTAAAATGTACCATATGTGGAAAATAAGGCAGTTTACATGTATTAAGTATTTTATGGCCGGTGTGTGAACAGATTGCAATGCATCCTTAATGAGATCCTGTGACTTTCCTGTGCTTTACGCAGTCAGCACAAAAGTGCTTCTCTTTTGATAATCCCTAAATATAACTTCAGTTTTAATTAGAATTTAGCTTAAGGATCATTTATTGTTTAACTTGGAAAGACCTCTTTCAGACAAAAACACAAAAGCAACAAAAAGACTCACAATCACATCTTAAACAGGATGTTGAATGATCAAATCTTTTAAATGTCACTTAAGGAATCACTTTTAAAAGAAATACTTTAAACATTGTTTTTGTTTGACAACATGAAGTAAGATAAGATGACACTCTGTCTCTATTAGTTTTCAGATTTTGGGAGCTACACCGTTTTTCTTGGCATTCTACTGTTTCCACCTGCTTCCCTTTTAGATTCCTTTTGGAACTGAATTCATGTGCCAATGGTCCCAGTGGGACAATTAAACCCATAACTCTTTATATTTTTGCTATCTAAAAGAGATAAACAATACTAGAAGAACAGTTTCAAATAAATAAAACTATCAAAATGCAGAACACAAGACAAATAGATAAACTATGCTGTGCAAAATAAAGTATACAATCAAAAAATGATGGGATTCTCTCAGAGTGTAAAGTAAATACCTTTTATGATCAGCTTCTCGTTTGTGTCTTTGGGTGGCGTTCTTGGTGGTGTGGATAGCCCCCTGTAGCTGAGGTTCTGTTGTCCACTGGTGGAAGAGAGCCAAGTTTCTTCCTGGTGATCACTAAAATTTAAGATCAGAGGTGCCTGCTGGTTATAAAGTAACTGACTAAGTACGGCAAAGGTTGTTGTTAAAAAGTCGTTGTTTTTCGCACTTTATGTCTGCACATCTGTTGAGCATCCACAAGCTGATAGGATGACTGTTCAGTTTTTGAAGTCAATGTTTCCAGCAAATATTGTTCTTCTTCTTGATTTTTAATGGCAGTTGGCAAAAAAAAAAAACATTAAGTAGAATTTCTGCCACCTACTGGTATGGAGTGTGGTTTAAATATTTTACCTCTTCTGTGTGGTTATATTTTATGACTATATGCAGTGGTGTCCAAATTCAGTCCCAATTCTGAGGGTTGGTATCCTGCAGATTTTAGACCATTGCCTAGTTCAACACACCTGAATCAAAATGATACTTATTAATCAGGCCCCTGCAAAACTTAATGACATACCGAGGAGGTAATTTAGCTTTTTGAATCAGTTTTGTTGCAGCAGGGACAAAGCTAAAACAACACCTTATTTACAGAAAATAAACCAAAACAGGTCATCCAATGCCACTAAATGCCTCTTTGATAAACGAATGCACACAAAACCAGTTGTTTCAGAGACTTTCAGGATCAGATTAAGAAAATTAAGACAGATCTTCTGGCTGGCGCCGTAGAATGCTGAACTGGATGTGTCAAACATGATTGAAACTGGTCAGATGATCCTTAAAATATGTTAATCCGCTCTGTATATATAAAAAAAGTTACTGCCAAAACCTAAAAAACTGTATGCAGGGTGGTAACAGAGACAAAGTGATTAGAAAATACAAGGCTGAGGTGTCAAACTCTAGTTCTAAAGGGCTGGTACTGTACAACTTTAAGATGAACACACCTGAATCACATAATTAGTCTATTAACAAGACTCTGTAGAGCTTGAGTGTATGAGTAGATAATTCAGTCTGTCGAGTGAGGTATGTTGGATTTGGGACACTTAAAAAGTTGCAGCATAGGACCCTGAACCTCGAAGGCTGAAGTTTGACACTCCTGACAAAGGGCTATTAAGTGAGAAACAGAAAAGAATTACATGTATCCTGACCTAAGCTCACAGCTTGAGGTCGTGTTCAATGTCTGGATTATCAAAAGCTTTACCATTAGATCACAGAAGAGAGAAACCCAGCAAGGAAGTGAAGTAAATCTCTTGGATTGAAAATCAGCCCCAATGGCAGTGAGGCAGCATGAGTTCTAACTAGGATTTATTTTCACCTCATAATTCCAGCCTGTGACTTTCCTCAAAAACCTGCTCCATTGAGTAAACATTTTATAATGCATACAAAACCCAAAATCCATCTTTTTGGTTGATGATAATCATGTTATAATACAAAGAAATCCAATACACACCCCAATCTTTAAAATTTGGATTTTTTGACAATTATTTCTTATGATGTGCTTTAAAGCAGTTTAAGCACTTATTTGTTCAATTTAATTAAGCGTTTTTCACTGTATTCCCCTGCAGCCCATTTAGCATGTGCTATACGTTGTAAGGTATTTATATCAAGTCTTTATAAAAATTATTTTTATAATTTTTTTGTCAGTATTGTCAGATGTTTTGGATTGTATTTTTGTTTTTACCTGGATCATTTTATTGTGATGACTTACTTTTCAGTCCAACTTTAAGAGCTTTTGTCTACATTTGACTTTTAAAAGTCAAATGTAAAAAAAGTAGGATTGAGTTAAGAGAATAAAATACCTTTTCTGTACATGTTGTGTACAAGCATAGGCAGCCCAGACAGTAACAACATATGAAAGTAGAAAATAAAAGCAATAAATCATCATATCATTGGCAGAAAGAGAAACTTTATGTTCTGTGTGACATTTCCAAATGGCCTGAATCCGATAGAGAGGGAGTTAATGGATATATTACTCAGGTCATAAAATAAAAGTCAAACCAAAACCAAATTTTTTCAAGGCTGTGCACAAAGCAGCTACCATCCAAGCAGTCAGTTTATTTCTACGGGTAGTTTATCCGGAACTTGATCTGCAAACCTTTTAAAAAGGAAAGTCGAACATCAACCCATTAACCTGTAGACAATGTTCTGAAACACAGTAAACCGCTGGCAAAGCAAAAGACTTTATTTTTGTGTTCACTTGCTACGAACCTATACTACAATGAATATTCATTGCACATAAAGTCCAACATCAGCATTCTGAAAATAGTTTGAAGCAATGTTTCAAAACAAAGCCTTTATGTAAATCAGTGGTTATCTACAAGTGACGGGGCCACAGAGCACAGACTAAGAAACAAGGTTAGTGCTTTCTTCGACAAGGTCAGCGCATGATCTACTAACCAAAATGATAATGCAATGAAAAAGTAGTTTTAATTAACGTACGCTTGTCTCTGTTTAGAAATGTTTAAAAATCTTTCATGCAAACCCACTTGCTTCTGATTTATTTCCTTATAGTTTTAAGGAGATGTTATCAAGAGAACAGCGCTGCCTGTTCACAGTCAGACAGCATCAGTGGCGGTCTGTGTGGGTGTCACTGAGTGAGCGTCTTTATTACCTAAACACTCATTAACTTGGCAGCTTACAGGCCATTTGAACTCATGACCCACATCCTGCTTCTCATTATTGTGCAAACCAGATAGGCCGGATGACGACTCAGGAAGTCAACACACGGGGAAACAAGGGAGCTAATTCACATAATTTATATTAATATGTTAAATTATGACCTGTGCATTATCTACAGTGTTACAGCTTCTGACTGCAATGTCTTCCTCCCTTATCTAGATGTTTTGTTGAATTAAACACACCAAACACATTTAAGCAATTTTTAAAAAGTTTGATCAATTAAATTCTCAATGAATAGATTGTTTTAATTTACTCTCTGTGGCAGCATGTTAATAGATCTGAATGACCACTCATCCTAAAAGAATTTACAACAGAGATGGAGGAAAGCTTTCAGGCGAGATTTCTGTGAAACTCCATACACATGCAGTCTGTTTTGTGGATGGAAATGTCAATAGTTACGACCCCCTCACACTCCCCCGAAGCACAACTAGAGACTGTGTGTGGTTAACGTTTTGCCCAGCCTCTGATCATTTAAGGACTCCCTTCCACACCAGCTTGTTGTAATTATGGGGAAAAAGTGGCAGCATGTGGTCAGGTTTATGACTCTTCTTCAAAGAGCGAGCCTGGTTTGCTCAGACCAATCTGGGTGACTGCAGAGCTGTAAATCCCAATCTGAGCCAGCTACTGCCACTAAAAGTGAGTGTGGTGAAGTGAGAGTTCAAAAAGCCCGCTTTCCTCGTAAAAATGCATCTGAAGCCCATGATGCAGATTTGTCTCCAAACATGAGGTAATTTAATGTATAATTAGAAAATGTATGAAAAAAATACATAAAACAGAGACGGAAAGTTTTTTCTTTGAAGTGTCAATTAAACAAAAAGAACTCATTTCGAAAATGTTTGACTGAAAACATGAAACAGAGAATAAAGCAGCCTTAAAACTGCAATGAGACTTTCATGGAATAAGGAAATCACAGTCTGCAAATAAGGGCATTACAAAGACCTGAGTCAGAAAAGGTAATTTTGAATGAATTGAAGAAAAACTCTACTTAAGAAACTATAGTCGGATAATTCAGAGCATCACAACCCTTGCTTAGTGCTACGCTGGTGTAGGGAAGAGGTCTTGACTTTTCAGTGAACTCATTTTTATTCTCACAAACACCCCGGCTCCCCCGCTAATGATAAGAGCCCTGAGGCAAGTCAGGTCATATGGGACTGGCTGTGCTCAGACAGAGACCGTCAAGACATCTGGAACAGCCTCAGCCAACTGTTTCAACTCTAGCACACACAGTGTCTTGTAAAGGTTTTTGCAACCTTTGACCTTTATATATCCTGTATCGTTACATTCTCAAATTTCATTGTATTTTCTCTGCATTTTTCAGCAAATTTGTAAGTATGAATTAAAAGAAAGTAATAAGTGATGATCACAGTTTCAAAAAACTGAAAAGCGTGTCATAAGTGTTCATCTTTGACTGGACCATTCTAACTCTGTTTACTAGTTTATTCTCAATATCCTGCTGCAGGGTGAACTGCTGGCTCAGTTTCAAATCTTTTGCAGCTTTGAACGGGGTTCTTTTCAGGATTGCCATGCTCCCATCAAATCTCAACTTATGTGTCCTCCTAAATTTAAGAATCCCCACAGCATTATGCTGCCCCTATCATATTTCATTGTGGAGCTTGTTTCTTCAGGATGTTAGATTTTATATGTTGACTGTAACTGGCACGTTTACATGGACATAAGCAATCAGAATGAACGGCCTATGGGAATAAAAATATGTCATGTGCCCCAAAGGGAATATTCTGAAATTGTAGTTCAAATGAGAGGAGCGGTTTATGCCGATTAAGCATCCAAACAGCGTAAACACTTGTTCTGATTGTGGCACACTAACCTAATTGAACGTTACAGAGGGAAGTGCAATAGTTGGAGTCAGCACAGAACTTTGAAGGATGTTTATTTCCTCTCAATCTCTCGTTCCATAATGCAAGAAGACCAACAGCATGTGATGCTTAGTTTGTACTTTAATTAGAGAATGGAGTAACATCTCAATCAGTATTAGAACTTGGCACAGAACAAACACACTACTGCTTTGGGGTTTCTGGGGTGGGGGTTCAACACAGATGGAAGAACAACTTCTGTGTTTTTTAGGGAAATTTTACATGTGTCAGTGATTCTATTCTGAATAAAGCCTGGTGCATGAAAACACATGTCATCTTATTAATTAATTTTGTGCCCATACAAACGATACATTCAGATTATGTAATCTTAACACATTTTAAGCCATTCGAGGAACCATTGTCTACATGTTTGCTGTGTATCCAACACTGTTTAGAATAAACTTAGGAACTTTATCTGGGTACGTTTAAAAAAATAAATAAATAAATTTTTGTTGTTCTATACTCAACAGCCTTTTTCCTGACCTCTCAGTCCTGTTCCTTCTTCCTCAAGACGTTGTTTATTCTCAACAAAGTTCTGAGTTCACAGAACAATTGTGTTTATACAAACATAAAATCACAAATCCTAAATATTCATTAGGCCTACCAAAAGCAGCACCTGATTTTATTCAGTGATATAATAAAAGGAGCAAAATACAAATGTATGCCGCAATTATCTACTACTTTGTATTGATCTTTTCCACAATAAATCCAAAATAAATAAATCTACATTTATGGCTGTAACATGACAAAATATTAAAAAGTTTTAAAGAGGGAACACTTTTGCAACGCACTTTGTGATTTAAGTTCAACAAGGTAATGAAACGAACTACAAGAGGACATTTATTTAATTGGAAATAAATGTATATCCTGTGCAAATTATGTGTTTCACTACACACAGTTTGATAAGATTTGTCAACACAATGAGCCAATCTTCACAATGATGGGAAAAGTGCCAAACTCACCAAATCAGAAAGAAAATGTCACCCCCAGCATCTAAAACATGGTGACCAGCTGCTCTCTCCAGTCAACCAAATTAACCTCTCAGGGTTTTGATCAAAATGGAATTAAAACGGGGGAAGCAAGATGTTATTGCACAGCAGGATTAAGCTTCAAGCTGAATTTATCCACAGAGATACAGTATATTAATGAACAGGACTCCGTGTATCATATTGAGCAGCAGGTCATTCAGACAGAGAGTTATTAATCTCCCCAGACCTGCACTTTCTCTTCTAATCTCATTTCCCATTTGTCAAATTCAACCTTTTTATAAGTTCAGTATTTGGCCTCTTCTGACTCAGGTTAACAGAAAAAAGTACAGAAAATGCCACCAATTTCACCTCCTGCAGCACATTGAACCCTAGAAATGAGAATATGTTAAAGTTACAACTAATCCAGATTTGTTTGAGAATTTAAGATATTTATAGGGGAATGGCTAAAAAATGCATTATTGTAGAATTAGGTTATACTTTTATAGAAAGGTTTCTGTCATCTTCCTAACTTCTCTGTTTCTATAAATTGAAGGCTTCTTTCTATGCATATCACTAACATGTTAAAATAAAAACATACTTTAAAACAAACTGGAGAAGATTTCTGGAGCAAATTTAAGAAGCGGTCATAAAAACAACTGCTCATTTCTTTGCCAATAAATTTAACTGAATACAAATTTGGGTTTTATAAGTGAGATTTTGTTGAAACGATATAATCTTAAAGATTAAACCTGCAGCAGATAACTCCCCTGGAATCTTTGTGTAATCTAAATTCAGATTAATTGGTCTTGCAGGTTGATGCTACAGCTAGCCAAAGACCAAGCCAAAGCAGACGCCTTCCATCCTTTTACAAGTTCACTCTCAAAAACATTTATGTGAGCAGTATTTTATCAACTAACTCCAGCAATCTTTACAATGGGTGACTGTTTAAGAGGACGCTGGTGATTATTTACACAGGAAATGGAGGTATGAGGTGTTGCACTAATGATGTGTGAATCAGATACTGAGAATGGAAAAGATATGCTAAAGATTTTCTGTCGATGACCTTTTCTCAAACAGCGACACTGTTTTAGTTAGTTCAAATACTGATACCTTAGGTCTCTCGAATTATGTAAAAAAATTATTTAAGTGCTTAATTGATTAAAATTTATTGGTCTGGAGGAATTTTGAATTTAAATATTACTCCTTGAACTGTTAATCATCTTGCATTATTTTATCCCTGGGAATGATTTTTTTTACGTTCAGCTATTTTTTATTTAGAGAGACTTTGTGCATTGTGAGCAGCAAACATCAGATCTAAATAAAAAAGTATTTTTAAAAAAGTAATTTCACTATTTTGCACATGTGTGCTTAAATAAACTATAGATCAAATTGGTTTAAGAATAAGTCTGTAAAATAAAATGTTTAAAAAGTGAAAATGTGCGAATACTTTCTGGTGTTAGACACTAGAAGAATTCGCATGATTGGCACCTGTCAATCATTGTAGAAGGTTTGTCAGCAACTGACAAAAGCGGTCGCAATTTGTCCAGAAATATGCGCCCCTTATCTTTAGGAACTGAACCTCAGTGGTTCATCATTGCTAGCAGGCTGCGCTCAGAGAGATTTCCAGGAAAATAATAAAAATGTCGGTCCAACGTTGTCAGTGGGGAACATGCAATCCCGTCAGCTGTTACCCAGAGCGTGTAGTGGGCGGAATACAGTTTATTACATTTCTAAAACCCAAACGAGTCTGGAATATAATGCTTGAAATGGATCAAGGCCTGCAGTCGACCTCATGTCCAGTTGAATGAAACTGTGATCAAAGGCAACCACCACAAGTTCCTCTGCAAGAAGGTAACTGGCACTAAACATCCCATTTTTATCACTTATTGATAGTCAAGTCAGAGATCAATTAGTAAAGGTAATTATGCTTGATTTTGTGTGTAACTTCAGCATTTACACTTAAGCACCTTTTTATGCTACGGTTTCTTTTTAAGTAGGTTTTCACAAGTCATTACTCACCCGCTTGGTACGGGTAAAATGCACCCGCCACAGCTTTCACACTCACATCAAGTGAGAGTTTGTGTCCTTTATTCTTCGTCTGGCTGCGAAAATTTGGGTTTTAACGTTGAATTCTCTGTTTCCCGGAAATAACCTTACAGAACCGATGTACGATTCGTTAGAGAATTTTCTTGCCTGCCGACTTTGCTTCAGTATTGGCTGATAAAACCAAAATAACTCAAACATCATTATTTTCCACTACCTCTGCCATTATAGCACTGTTTGTCTGAGGCACAGACATGAATACTATTCATCTCTATGGTCCGAGGTTTGCGCTACTTCCGCATGTACTCTTCTTCTTGCTCTTGTATTTTATTGGCGGATGGCCATCCAGTAGGTGGCGGCGCTTTTACCGCCACCTACCGGACTGGAGTGTGAATGTCAACGAAAGAGGGAATATACGTGTATCAATACATACAACAATGGTGCGTGTGAGCATATAAACGTTTCATATTTTCCTGTCCCAAAATGAGAACTATTAGGGCCTGTATGACCAAACTTAAGACATATTATTACTTCTTCCAGCATCATGTCAGTTTTCCTGTGATGAATTATCATAACCTCTCTTTAAAAAAAAAAAAATGTACTAATCATTTAAGCAGATTTGAGGTGATTCTGTGAAAGAAGACAAATTCTTGTAATTCAGTAACCCAAGTTCCCACTGGTCTGGATTTGTATTTTCTTGGCAAAAGCCCTTCAATTTTGGATGATGAAATGATCAAACTTGTTCACATCTGTAAGAAGAAACATTTTATTCACAGATACTGGGAAAAAACACAAGCTGCCATATTATACATCTATACACAAGGTTTGAAAATCCTATACAAAAACAAAGATCTTAGAAAATATGGGTTTTGATATGAAACGAGACCTTACATATTATCACACCTTGGAAAAGAAGCTCTGTTTGTTTGTTTTTTTATTCATGAGCCCACCCTCTTCCTTAGTGAAAACCAAAATTATTGTAAAAAATTAGAATGGTAAAAATGGAGAGTAGAAATCATCTGTAAAAATGGTTAAAAAATCTCATGCAGCATCTTCTGTGAGGGCCTGAGAGAGTACATCTTTGTAAAAGGAAACAAAACAAGCACACCAAGATAAATCATAGCCAGTCTGGTTTTTCATGTTTTTGGAACAATCATTCTCTCAGATCTCTCTTCTTCTCTGTGTGTCAGCCATTTGATTCATAAACGTGTTTGGGTGGCTTCAAAGAGCCAATATGATTGATTTTTGCTGGACACCGCTACAATCATCGTCCATTCCTGCATCCTTTCCCGAGGAAGCAGATTTAGTCATTGTGGGAGATGCTTATTAAATGTTGCCATTTTTTACTAAACAGTCTTGTTGCAGATAAAGATTAACGTTGCTGCTGAGGACCTTAAAGTAGTTACAGTGTAAATGTGCTGGAATGCATAGAACCGAGGCTTGGTAGCACTTGGGAAAAGCACTGTTCAGGAAAAATACTGTACAGGAAGAGGCTGGCACATTGGCGCTGTCTCATTTGTGTCTTACATTACATAGTTCAAACCATATGCAGAGAAATAAGGCTCAAAGATGAGCATCCATAGACCTACTGTCACAACTGAGGGTGGAAAACTCTCTCAATGTCCATCACAGTGCCTTTCTGATTGTTTTGGCTTCATTTTTTGATTTCCAGGGAGATAAACATCAGTTAGCACATTTCAAATAAACTTTGCTTGCCATCAAACACACCAGCTGATCCATAGAGACCAATTTTGATAAAGGCAACTGTAGGAAAAACAAATCATTTCCACCCTGTGAGCTTTTACAGGCCAGCTGACAGGAGGAAAGGCGGTCTGTGATGAAATAATACAGTCCAGTTTGAAAGTCTAGAAAACTACAGAAATACAAATCGAACTTAAGGCGCAAGAGGCTGAATGACCATGGAGAAAATGCTGACTTGAGGTTAGAAACAAGAGAAAAGGCAAAGTCTGGGACCGCAATAACATTAGCTTATTGCTTCTTATGTTTTCTTTATTTTTCCCACTTAAAAAAAGGTTAATTGTACACACCACACATTCATTTAAATACACTATACAATGCGGTATAAAATATTTTTTTTCTTAAAAGCAACGTGTTCAGGGTTATGTTCAGGTATGCTTAAAACACCTGCGTTGTATGAAAAATAATGACTCAAAAAGAACATTAAAAAAAGGCACTTCAGGGTGTTTGTCGACTTTTCAGTAAGTGATAGCCACTGCTTTGCCATGAAGACAACAGCATTTGTGCTCACGCTTCATTCCTCTGCTTTGTCCTAGACAACGAGGCACTGTAGCTCAGATGGTCGAGATCTCCTATGTTTTTCAGTAAAGCTCCGCTCTTGTCCCCCATCCGTCTCTTTTGTACTTCATTCCAGTGATATCTATAGACTGACTGCTACATCTCTTCTACCTTTTTCTTCTCACTTCCACTTTCTTTTAGATTCCTACTTGCTTTTGTCCTCAGACTTCAACTTCCCGCAGTCCCTCTTGAGTGCCGGGTGTCGACGGCATGCTGATGTCGAAACAAGTCACCATCATGACGTGGGACTTGCAAAGATTGACGCAAAACTCCAACTCCTCTGTGGCCTGTGCCAAGGCCTCCAGGTACTCTGGAGACTCTTTATCCATACTCTGGTCCACGTCAACTGTTGAGACAAAAGATCTTGTCTTAGGGCTTAAAACAAATGTATTTTTTAGGCTATGGACTGAAATATTAGTACACCAAAAGTAACAATGACTTACATTCTCCAACCCACTTGCTCGGATCCATCATTAGTCGAATCTTTGTGTCCTCTAGCTCCTCCAACAACACTTGATGCTTTGCTCTTAATTCCCTCACCTGCTGTTGCCTTCTCTCTAGCAACCTCCACTTGCTGTTAAAATACACCAGACCCTAAAACAGGATAAAAAGGGGATTATTCATTGCAGTAGCCAGAGGATTCTGTAGAATCCATTAAGAGAGAGTAAACAACCAGTTTCTAATTGTGAAGAGTATAACAGTAAAGTAAGCACTTTGAGTCAAGCCTGCGTATTTCCTTTTTCTGTCTATCTAGACCACAAACTGCATATTGAAAGTGTTATATTTTGAATGAATGAATGAATGAAGTATCAATTTAGATTTGTTTAATACAGAATCTCAGCCAATATGAAAAAAAAGCGTACCTTTTCAACTTCTTGGTAGGGTTGCTGCAAGAAATTGAGACAAAAAGTTGGATCAGTAAATGATAGCTATGTATAAACCGTGTATAAATATTGTTTTAGTAGTAGTTTGCAGTAAGATTTTGCAAGCTAGTAAAAGAAAATCACATCATTACCTCTGATTAAAGCAACAGGACATATTTCAAATTTACAGTGCCTAGACAAAATATTTAATTGTCTTCAACAAACTACAACATATATTTTAATGGGGTTTGATGTAATAGAGCATCAAAAAGCTTCACATGACATCATTCTGAATTGCCTGATATTTAGATACATTCTTATTCCCTTTAAATCTATTTCTTTCCTAATACTGTAGAAGAAACACATTGCCACAGCATGATGATGCCACCACCTTGTTTCACTTTAGGAATGGATGAAGTGCAGGGTCAGTCTTTCTACTGTATTTAGGTTATTTCTGGATTTTATTGAAGTATACCAAAATAAAAGATTCTAAATTTAGATTTCAATCTGATCCCAGAAAAATACCCTGAAGATCGTAGTTGTAGTATGACAAAATGTTGAGTGTGTGAATTCTTGTTTAAGACAGTGTAATGGTTTTTCTAATTGGTTGTTAATATTTTTCAATCAATGTATTCTTTTTTTTTAACCCTCTGATGCATGAATTATGATCCTTTGTGTCAGAATTTTTTTTCCATTTTTTAAAATTTTTTTCTTAAGGCATAAAAAAAGGTAGGAACATTTTTTTTGTAAAAATAGATTTTTTAAAATTTTTTATTTTTATGTGATCAATTGTAATTTTGTCCAAACACAAAGTTGTTATTTGAAAAATACATCAGTAGTATTGTTCCTTAGGGGTTATCTGATGTCACAATATTTTTTTTACTTGCAAGAGTCGTCTACAGTAGAAGGAGGGACCGGGTCGGTTCTCATGCTTTTTTGTCTGTCGGCCATATTGTATTTAACAAAAATAATTTCTTGCATTTGCAGCTGATGGCCAGTAGTTGATGGTATATTTTATGATGCATTAGTGTCCACTTCAGTGGTCTGTGTGCATTTATAACATAAAAATCCACAGGAAGCACAAGAAAATGGCTTTTAGATAGCTGTCCACTGTAGTGACCACTATGCATCAAAGGGTTAAGAAATATATTTATTGTTTTCAACAAATTATTAAAAGATTAAAAGAAACCTAACGGGAGAATTCATTTGGCAGTGGTTTTAGTAAAGTGAGAATGTATTTGCATATGTCCACTCTATTAATGTCCATCTTTTGCTTTCATTTTTACACACCTCCTTGGTCTTCTCACATTCAAATCAGGACACCCTTATCAGTGCACTAGACTTCTGACATTCATGGGGAATGCTACCAAAATACCAAGCACAAAGTCTGGAGACAGACATTTTAACGGCAGGATTTGCTGCTGAGCTAACTGAAGGTCAAACGTCTGGGGCATATTATTCTTGTCCTACTTGTTAAAAGGAAATTAGATGGAAAAGATTCAAGTTATTTCCACAAAGTCCTGTAAATCTTTGTGGCACATCTTGAGAATGTGTGGCAATATGGGTGCACTTGCAAAACAGGCTTAACAAGCAGAAGTCACAAGCCCTTCACCCAGACATGACGAAAGTTTAGCAACATGAGCTGCAAAAAGTCTGGATTGACCCTCCGCTCACCTCTGTGGTTTCCTCCTGACGCCGTCTTTGGAGCCGTTCCACATCATCAATCTCATATACTTTGATCTCAAAGGGCTCTTTCAACTGTCCAGACATAGGAGGCAAGTCCACCCACTGGCCTGGTGGGGCCACCTTTTTCCCCAAGGACGATGTGTCTGGCAGGGGTGCAGGAATAAGTCGCCTTCTCTGGAAGCCTTAAAATACGCATACCATGCAGTTAGATAAGCATTTTCTATGTTTGGTTAAGGACAAGGCAAGCTTACACAATGCTATCCAAAGAGTCTCACAGGTAAATAAAGTACATTACAAGAATAACATTTAAGCGTCATTGAAGAAGAATTGTTTCAAATGAAAACAAATGAATAGCCAAGACAAAAATGAACTAATCAAACCGTATTTACAGGAAGGCTGTAGTAAACAGTAATGTTGCAGTGGTTTGAATGAGTGAACAGTTTCTACACATCCCAGCTAAAGGTTCAGCTGCCTTGCTTAATACCAGTTTTTGGAGTCAATATACAAGGTTTCAAAATCTATACTTTAAAAAGAGGGAACCAAGGCAGTGTTTAAAGACTAATACGATATGATTAATTTTTGAGGTGTAGGCATTAGAAATATGGAATGAGCTGTAGCTGCCCTATTGTCTTTTTTACAGACATCATTGCATTACTCAATCCCACAGAAAATTAAACAAAGCACAAGTATTTATGTGTCCTATTCTGACTTTAATCACTACATTCTGTCAATGTTTTTAGGATGGCCAAAGGCTAATTTAGCAGTAAACTTAACATGTCCATAACAATATTGCAGTTTCTCGCATGCTTTGTGGTCTTCAACCAATAGCCTTTCATTTTTGAACTAAAACCAACAACTTATGTCTTTACTCTGTTATTATCTGTGCGTCCATTACATCTGTTATTTTTCTTACCATTAGCTCTTTTCTTGGGATACTTGGAGCTCCTTGCTCTGCCTGAAGATGAAATCCCACTTTCACTCATGGAGTCAAGGGCAGACGAAGCACTACCTGTGGCTTCACTGTCCCTGATCATGCTCTCATATCCGCTGCTGCCTCCACTGTGGTAGAACAGAGCTGTGCGGCCCATGGCTGGAGGCAGTTCACCACTCAGCACGCTGCTGTTGTCACTGCCATGACCACTGCTATAGCGCTGAGGCCGTCTGGGTGCAGTGATTTTACTGTACGGAGAAGGTAGCATGGCTGTGGGGGACTTGTCATCAGCCACATTTACTCCACTGTCGTTCCCGCTGTCTGAATCTCCTGAACCTCTCCCATGCTTTCCTGATATGTTCCCTGTTGCAAGTTCGCTGACACGACTGTTTGCTGCCCTAATGGCCTGCTTTGTGCCCATGATAGTCCCTCTCCCAGGTTTATTTGGGACTGGAGCAGTAGTCCGAGAGCCTGATGTTCGACCTGATGGCGGGAGGTTGGCATTAGTATTCCGGGTCACGGGAGAGGCCAAAGATTTAGTAGAGGAGCTGAGGCCCTTGGAGTTATTGGCTGATAGTGAGCGTGCTTTATTCCCATTAACTGCTCCTAATGCTCTTGTATTTACAGAGGTCTTAGCCTGACTTGGCTTTGTATTGTTTCCTCCACTTTGAGTAGACTGGAAGGTAGCTATCGGAGAACTAGATGAATTAGGAATACCAAATCTTGGAATTGACTTGTTAGATTTGCTACCCAGACTTGCTCCACTGTTTTCCCTGCTAAGCGTAGCTCTGGAGCCAGAGAGAGAAAGGCTTTCACACCTTTCAAGTGACATTTGGCTGCCATAATGCAGACCAACCTCTCCTTTAGAACCTTTGGCCTTCAGGCTAGAGGTAACTTTGGCTGTGTTGAGGCTGGAGGTTTTGAAATTGGTAGAGTCTGCTTTACGATGTACCTCAAGTTCATCCTCTGATACAGCTGTCCTTCCCCCATAGGTCCTCACTGCCTCTCCATATGCTGACTTTAAGGCACTTTGGGGCAGCAAAATCTTAGTCTTGTGATCAAGGCTTGATTTCCTAACTGGAGGAGGAGGTGGTGAGGTGCAACCAGGCTTGGGGAGATTACTTGCTTTCTGTGAGTTAGCCTTGTTGTTTTTCCCTAGCGAGGAGAATTTGAGGCTTCCAGAAGATGAAACAATATCTTGGCTTCCCTTGTGATCTGAAGAGGAATGAATAACAGGCACCGTTCCCAGGGTGGTGGCTCCTCGCCTCAGCTGAGGCATTCTGCTGGGTGGATTTCTGGTAGCTGACTTCTCACAGCCATCAACCACTCTCTGGGATGAGGTAGACCCCTGTACCTTGGGAGGGTGAGGTACACTGTTGCTGTTGTTAGATGCTTTGCTGGAAAAAACACCACAGGGGGGATTTCTGAGAAATCTGCTGGTGCTGCTGTCAGAAGTCTGAGGTTCTGCGTGGTTGTTGACGCGCTGCCAGGGATCCTCCTGTTTAGCTTCTTGCCTCGGTGGATCTCTACTGCTGCTGCTGCTACTGCTACTGCTATGAGAGATGGATGAGGTAGGTTTAATCTTCCTGGGAAGACTAGAGTGGACAATCGAGGAGCCCTGTGAAAGTGGAGGGGAGCTCACTGAGTGAGCTTTGGATAATTTAGATGTAAATCGAAGGGACCCTTTGGTTGATTCTGGGGATTGGGGGCATCTCGACAATGACAGTTTACTTGATGTGGCACTGTCACTGTCTTGTTCAGAAAAACTGAATCCACTGTCATTTAAGGAGCTCTTGGCATCTCTTGTAGATGACATACAATGAAACATTTCAAGGGAATCGAAGTAAAAGGTGGACTCTGGCCCTATGTGTTGGGCCGGTGGAAGGAAAACATCTGTTGAATGGGCCCCTTCACTTTCCAAGGTGCAGACACTGACCTCACTCAACCAAGAACTGATAGACGAACCCCTGCTGTCTATACACTCCATTGTGCTCTCCTGGGTGGGTGTCACCATGGCAATGTTGACCTCAGATCCTCCCACAGTTGATGTGTAGGCATCAAATTCATCATTGATGCTGCTGATGATGCTGACAGGCCTAGAACCAGAGGCCAGGGCCTGAAGTGAGCAGTCACTGTTAAAGCTAATAATGCTTGATGGCCGACCATTATCTACAATACTGCCAATGGAGAGCTCTTCCACCACAGTAAACACTAACTCATCCTCCCCATTCAGCTCCACTGGCTGCTGTAGGGTGACAGTAGCTCTAAGGATATCGCGATCCAAACACCTTTCCCTTAAAGTTGAGCGCACTTGACACACCTCTACAGGTGCTCTGAGAAAAGGCGATGTGCAAGGGTCCCTTCTTTTAACAGCTTGGTGGCTCATTCCCACCGGTGGCATCCTGGTGCCTGATCGTTCTCCTTTTTCAGGATTTTCCATTTGTTGTGAAGGAGGTGGAGCTGGCTTCGGCAAAGCTTTCTTATTGGGATACACTTTCTCCCTTACTACAGGCTCCGAGCTTATGGCTATGGGAGGTGTTGATCTGTTTGTGGTGACCTGGCTTTCAGACATCAGCACCTTCTCACCATCTGCACTGGTTCTGCATACATTTTGGACAGTCTCTGCTGGAACCCTTTCTGAAGGCATGCATTGTCTCTTGTTGGCATCAAGTTTGGGTATAACATTGGCACTGCAGGATATTTGAATAGGGATAGATTGTTTAGTTGAGATTCCCTCTTGGTTGTTGTAAAGATTTACTCCAGTCTTTGGTGAATTACAGACTTGGTTTTCCTTGGATTTTTCTGTTTTAGGGCTAGCCTGGTTTTTCTTGCCTTCTCCAACAAAGGCAGTGGGCTCTTCACTACCATCTATACACTCCAATCTCTCCTGCAGCTCAGCAAATGTGTTGCACTTAAAGAACTGGTCTCTATCCTGAGGGCCCTCTTTTGCAGATCTCTTCTTGTTAAGTGAGGGGATTATGGGAACAAAGGCAGGTGGGCCTTCATTGTCACTAAGCTCTCTATCTGAAATTGCAGTTCCCCCAGGTCCGACATAAATGACGGTATCACAAGATTGTTCACTACTTGAAGAGTATTCTGGGTCGCTGAGCAGAGCTGGCAGGTCTGGATCCAGGGCTACTGTCCGAGGGTGGAACGGTCTTAAGTGTGGAGGCCGTCGAACTCTGCCTTCCTCACAGGAACTTTCCCCTCCAGATGAACTGGATGCATACTTCAAAGAAGAGCAAAATCAAAACATATAAGATTGCTATTATAAAGAACATTTGCTGCTTCAAAAGGAAGCAGTACAATGCTTCTTTTAGCATTAGCCAACCTTGGATTCTTACTAATAAGATGATCTGTGTCAAAGAGTCAGTTTCAAGTCCTACATTTAAGTCACTTGGTGTAGTGCATGGTTTGTGTACAGAGTTGAAGATTTTTAACACTCTGATGTTCATCCTTCAAACTTACAGGGGAATTAGTATCCTGTAATTACTGCTTGTAGCCTTGTAGCAATAAAGGCTGTTCCCATCCCTCAGTGTACATTTGGTGTTATAATTACAGCAGGTGACATTTTATTGGTCTAAAACATTAATGTGATGACCATTCTATTTTACAAAACCTTTTTAACTGTTATGATAGATTTCATATGGGTTTTTAATATTTCAACATATTTTACATTGCATGTCAATATTTATCTAAAGGTTAAAAGTACACATCAATAGAAGCATGGAAATTAATGTCAGTAAAACAAATTGCTGTGTCTGAACAGCATAATGATCATCACCGGGACCACAACCAAATAAATACAGGCTGCTATTGGGCCTCATTAACTTTCCCTAATCACATTTACTTAGGCAGTGCTATCGATTACATGCAGAGGAGCTGAGAAAAACTTAATCTGTGATATGGAGTATTATATGGGTGCATGTGTAAGAATCTCGTTTTGATGCAGATTTTATCTTGATTAAAAATAAATTTATACCTCAAGAAGACAACAAACCTGACCATGACATGTTCTTATATTGGTGACAAACTACTTTTTCATAAGTACAAAAAAGTCAGATCAGTTGCTTTAATGGCAAATACCATAGCAACAAAAAGGTGAAAATTAATGCAGTCTTACAAATATAGAACAGATCTTCAGCATACCTTTGATTTCTTCTTCCTCATACGGTGAATACGAGAAGCCAGCTGGATTGTGTTGAGTGAATCAGCATAGTGGGCTGGGGAATCTGAGATATGGGCAATCATGGTGGTTCTGCAGTTGATGTTGCCAAGAGACTCCCTCAGCAACATTGTTAGTTTGCTGTCCCTAGAGAATGAATTAAAGTTGCTATTAGCAAGCGGCCCTGTCATTTTTTAAACAAGACAAAAGTTACTGATGTGTTGTGTTGTCTGGGGATGCGTCCTTAATACGTGAAGTGAAAAAAGCTCCCAGGTGACTGTTAATCTTTCAAATACTATTACATTCTTGTGTCACACAAGGAAAAATTACTGTCTAAAGGCAAATAAATTGTCAAACCATGCACTGAAACAAACCCATGATCAATTATGGTTTTCTTACCTGTAAGGTACATGTTTTGCTCCATTTGTCAAAGCCATTATGACGTTTCCCAGTGCGTTCAGGGAAAGACACATGCCTCCACCTCCATCTCTGCTTTTGCTCAGGACCTTCTCACAGCTTCCCAAATCAATAAGGTGCAGTCTGCTCCGTCCACCCGACACTGTGCCAATGGAAGAAGGGGAACCAGGTAAGCAGAACAAAGACATTCCCCTTTTGAAGTTACAGTGACAGGAGCAACACAGCACTGTGTCAACTGTCCAGTTTGTTTAGGAGAAAGACTCCCACTGAGGTGATTCAGTTACGGAACAACCAGCATTGTGAAGACAAAGGAATACAGCAGATAGATCAGTAAGTTTGTGGAGAAGTTTAAAACAATATCCAAAGCTCACGCCATCTCAAACTGCTATATCTACCAACTAACAAATGGAAATGGCTACATCATTGTAGCTATGGCTATAATGATCAAATCACACCTAACAAGACCACTCTTAATCCAGCCAGCTGGATTCCCAAAAAATGTATAACTCTGGCTTTGTTGTTTAAGTTATGTAAAAATAATAATAAATCCACCACAATCAGGATTAAATATCTATTCTAATGAATGAATAAATCAAATAAATGATTCCATATTTAGATATTAAATAAGACATTCATTCTTAAATCAAGCACATCATATGAACAGTTATCAAATAATTATTTATTTTCAAGACAACTACACTCTTTTAATCTATTGCGGTGCAGGAAAATTCACATTTTTACTGTAAAGTAAATGCCTCAAATGTCAGCTTAGAGGCTTGAAGATTTTACAGAAATACTAACTTCCTCCTTTGCCGCTTTTCTCCATGCGATATTGGTAAATATGCAGTGTGAACAGCATGTGCGAGTTGCGCCTTTCATCTTCATCTGCATCTGGCCTGCTGGTGCTGCGTGCGGCGAGGGCTGCGTCCAGGAAGAAGCCGGCTTTCTCAGCAGTTGGGGCTCGAAGCTCGCTCTGGTTCTGGAGCTACAAGGTTAAAGAGCAGTGGTGATGTGAGCAGAAGAAGGTGTAAAAATGGAGGAGCAGTAAAAGGATAGGAGCCTGTTAATTGGACCCCAGCATACATTAGAGTGTGTCTCCGGGGCAATTAAAACAGCAGATATGCACACAGAAGAAGGAGGATTAGGAGAGGTAAGGTAGGAGATGGTAGTGGTAGGATACAAATATACAAAAGGGGGTGGACAAGAATGAAAGTAGAAGAGATCATACAGAAGCCCATGCGTGGTTGCTGAGAGGAAGACAAGCTTCACAGGACTGCATTTCCTTTGAAGTCAAAGTCCACAATTGCCCCCAAAAACAACATCTGTCAGCAACACCTGTGAACCCCTTCAAACATCCAGTTCTTACCATCCCCCAATATTATTTCTATTGTGCTACAGAGGCCTGATTCCAATTCATCCATAATAGACGCTGACAGGAGAGTCCGCATGAGAGAGAAGAAAGCTATCAATAACATAGATGAGTTTGGCTTATACATTAAACATGGATAGAAGAAGCATGATCGAGACAGATAACTGGGAAGTCCTGGGAGATGTGGAATAAAAGAGAAACTCACACAGATGCACTGACAAGAAAGTTTAAATCTCTTTGGAGGAAAAAGGAGAGGTGGATCATAGAAAAAAAGATCAATACTCGGATAATACTGGAACCCACAGAGAGAATGAAAGGATCAGTGAACAAAGGAAGAGTGAAGAGCTGTAGCGATACTCACCTGAGTGCCACAGATGGGATCCTCTCTCAGATGGATTCCCGGGGCCTGGCCCTCCTGCAGACTGCCTGTTGACACCTCAGACAACAGGTCCTTCAGCTCTTCATCTTTCCCAAAGATTTCTACAGCAGACACACGGACTGAGAAGCGAGTGCCCGTCTTCTCCTTGCGCTCGTTGATGAGCTTGAAGAGCCAGGAAATAGCACAGGGCACAATGCCCAAGCTCTGAGTGGAGCTGTCTTTGCCAATCATGGTGTATGTTTTGCCTGTTGAGTTAAAGAGAAAGGGATAAAAATGGAAATGCAACTAGAAACATTTATTCTCACATATAAAATGGCTTGTATTTCTGAACCTTGAATTTTTTTTGCATCTTGTCACATTACAATGGCATATGTAATCGTTTTCATTGCAATTTTATGCAAAACACCAAGACAAATTAGTGCCTAAAGGTGAAATGAAATCTTATTTTAATAATCTAAGAAGTATGGCACCACCTTTGAAGTTAGTATAAGTCAATCTTAACCAGCTTTGCACATGGAAAGACGAATAATTTTTCCTAATCATCTTTTCAAAATAGATTAGGCCCCAATTTTCATGGAAGCTATATGTGGGATATATGATTACCAAGTCCTACCAGAGATGTTCAAACAGATCTTGGACTGGACTTTGACTAGAAACATTCTTGCACTTAAATATACTTTAATCATACCCATTCCATTGTAGCTCTGGATGTATTTTTAGGGTTGTTGTCTTGCTGGAATGTAATCCCCCACCTCAGTTATTCAAGTGTTTTTCAACCCCTAACAGGTTTTCTCCCAAGATTTTATCTCAGATGTAAAGTCAACTGCTTGGGTTGGAATTAAATTTTGGATAATTAGAAAAAAAGTCCAAATGCACACTTTGCAGATTCTTGAATCCCATGTTAATTTCCTTCTAATTAGTAATTATGTGTTACTTTGTGTTTGTCCAATTCAAACCCAATACAACCCATTAGGGTTTGGGATTCTGACCTAGCAAGATGTGGAGGTCTTACGAGGTACAGGTAGTGTTTTGAGGCCTGTAATTTGAAGCTGCAAATATTACGCCGGCTGTCTTTAATTGGCGAGCGTTTTAAATCACATTGGAAATTATGCGAAGGTTACAAGGTTTAACAATTAGTGAAGGAAAAGAAAATGACTGGTGCGGGGCATCAGAGGTAACATAAAGTTAAAATAAAATCAAATGCTAATTCAAGGACTTATTCCAGAAGCAGTCATTCTGTGGAGAATTATAGCTAACAGCACCAAGAGAGAAGCACGCTCTTCATCCTAGGAGGACTGGCTGGACCAATTACTAAGATTTTAATTAGAGACTGAGCCCTGAAGCTTGTAGGCAGCATTTTAGCCCTCAACCCCCCTCACCTCAAACCAGTTCTTTCTTCCCTCCAATCTCCTATTCCTTGACTCACCCCAGTGCACTGCTAAGCCAATTGTGGACATCAAGCGTAGCTAACAAAGAGCAATGAGAGTTTTTTTCCCGAGACTAACAAAAGCTGTTGTCTAATCTGTTGCCGGTGGAGGAGCTTACCGAGCTTGACTTGGCCGAAGCAGAAGATGCAGCCGTCCGCACCGTTCACCACAGACTGGATGACCTCAGCTACTGTCCCTGAGCACACCTCAGCCTGAGAATGGGAGTGAAACATATACCTGTTACTGTCAAAGTCTAGCTATGACACATCTGAAACAATAAAATAAAACAGTCAAATACCAAGAAGCATGTTGATTTTGGAAGCATAGAACATAAATGAACCACAATCAACCTGTTTTAAAAATGTATTTTTCTTCACAAAAAAGCCGTTGTGGCCATGCCTACTTTTAAAACACAAAGTGAGTAACATACATGGATGATGTCTCACCTTAATCTGTCTTGTCTGATGCAGTACTGTAGTACACGAATTCATTTCCAGTTTCAAAAACAAACCTTTAGAAACGAACATCATTTTTGCTGTAATATTATCTTTGCAGAAAACGTGAGTTAGCTCCATGGAAGCAAACAGGTGATGAGGGTGGAGTTCTCATCACCTGCAAGATCTCTCTTTGAAACGCTTTTTTAAACACCTGGAATATTTCATATAAGGAAAGTATCAACTCAAGACCAGGAGAAGACACAAAGCTGTTCATGACACACTTAAATTTTTTTCTACATTTTTTTTAACCAAGTAGATTAAAGCCTGATCTGGACTGAAAAGGAAAAGTTGTAAAAATGATGATAGATACCATTTGAGGAATTTCTATTACTCAGGTGTGTGTTTGTGAAGGTTGCACTGTGTATTTTTGTTTCAGCATCGGCCCACTGGGAGCAGTGGGCCCTTACCATACATCACACAGCAAACAAGACCTGTAACAGCTGAACAGCTTGCTGTAGCTGTTAGCCACCAGCAGAGCCGTCCCAGAGGCATAATCCAGCAACTTGGCTTCAGCTCTGCAGCAGAAACATTTAGACTTCGGCTATCAGCACCATACTTAGGAAAATAATTGTTCCATGTAGGTGGTATGATGGAAGATCATACCACCTACATAGCTCTCTCTGCTATGGATATGCTCCTCTACACCAGTAATCACAACCTCCTTTACTTGAGTTTATTGTGCCATGTGGAAAACGAATAAAAGAATAAATGGTGATATAAATCTTAATGTTAAATTGCAAATCTGTGAAAAGTAGAAGTAGAAAGCTTGTCTAATCCTCTTCTGGAATACAGTAAATATAATGCTGACCTTTTTTTGTGTCTCAGCGGGAGTTGTGTGGTTAGATATAGAGTTTGGATATAAACGGAGTGGATTCAAATCATTCCTCAGACAGCTTAAAAGCCCCAGCTGTTGGGCTCACACTGGTAAGAATGCCCCCTGACCCAAGACAGGCATTTTTCTCTAAGCCCCTGGTCACACCCTGCAAACATAAAGATTGTCCCTTCGTCCTTGAGAGGCTAAATTGCCACCCAACACCTTAAAAAACACAACCACGTGAACATACATAGAGGCTCTTACTTGTGAGGCATCGTGGGTAAAAACAGCATCGAAGGCAAATATCTTTGGGACGGCCACAGTGGCGGATCTCCTGTGCCCTGAGCTGGAGTGCGGGCTGGATGCAGGGTCGTAGAGGGTCAGCTGCTTTTTCCTGCTGTCAACTTTTAAGAAAGACTGAGACTCTGAGGAGTCCACAGCCTCCAGAGACGGACAGATTCGCATCATCACTTTCACCTAGAAGGATAAGTAAAAACCAGGAGGGAAAAAGCTGGATTAAAAGTGGGAAAATGCTAAATGTATGAAACAGAAAAGAGGAAATGGAGTCAGCAGAGATTTATCTCTTGTTCAGTGTGACAGTGGAGAAAAAAACGTAGTCTAAGAACATTTACTCATCTAAAAAAGAGGAAAGAACATACTGAACATTCTGAATGCGTTGTGAGATGCGACTATTTTTTTTATTAATTCATCAACTCCATTTTTTTAATACATTGGGTATTCAGAAAAACATTTTTGTTTTCTTTTAGACAATAAACTTTTTCCTTTTTTGCATGTTGCAAACAATATAAACAGGTTGCCACCCTTTACAAAATTACCATTCTAATTTTTTACATGTATACCCATGCATAAAAAAAAACAAAAAATAGTCATATATTTAATTTTTATTGACAAATAAAAAAATAGAAAGAATAAAAATAAAAAAACATAGGCTCTCAGTTTTGTCAGCCACTGACAGTACACAAAGACACAAATACCAAATTTTTCTCTTCAGCTGTAATCTTAATTTAAAGTTTAAGACAAAAAATGCATTTCTGTTGACTCAAAATATTATTGTCGATGGAAAGCTATAGTCGCAGCAGTCTTAGTGTATTTTGCATCAGGAGTAGTTTGACGCCATGTAGACTATTTCAGAGCTGAACTATATCTCAGGTTACCATGGAAACTTTCAGTCTTGCATTGACTGGGAAACTCAATGGGTCAACACATTGCTTAATGGTGTTAGTAAAAGGCACCAAGGTGAGTATTGAAAGTCATAGCTGAAAACGGTGGAAATTGATGTGCTTGAAACGCCCTGCTGTAGGATTATCCGAATCCAGGTTGTTTTTCTAGACTGCAGGCAACTCAACAGCATGGGAGAGCACCAGCATCTGCCCCCCACCCTCCAACACCTCCTCCATTATTCCACCTACTCACTCTCCTCCTTCTGTTGTCCTTGCCTTCAGTTGCATAGAAAAAGCCAGTTCACTGCTAAAAAGCCTGAAAGCCACCCAGCTGCATATTGCGGCTTCACATTCATCAAGTGGGCTTTACGGTTTTAACAAATTCCACAGGTCAGCGTACGGTTCATCGTGCCAACATGGAAAACTGAAAACGATGACAGCCCATGCATTAAAGCGTTGACTGAGTGTGGCTTTGACGAGACAGCTCATGTCACAGGAGTGGAGCCAATCTCCTGGTGGTGCGCAGTTCAACCTCCTCCAGACAAGAGCAGATGAATTTTACAATTTCCTGCTGCAGAGAAACATTGTGTGTGGTTTGTGTGGCTATGTTTGAACATGTCTGGTTATAAAACACTACAATTTACAAAACCCCTTCTTCAGAAATCCGGACAGCTCCATATTGCTTTACAATCTGATGGTCAGATATTTCTCACTTGCATTTCTCCAAAGGCAATGTGGAAACATATCTGTGACTGATGGGTGACGGAAACAGCTCTTGGGATGTGTTTAACAGTCCATTCACCTCTTTGAGCATTTAGGGTTACATTATCTGAATAGTCGCTATACACGTCAGTTTATTCAAGATGTAAATCAGTCCTGAGTCATTTAAAGTACATGTGTTTTCTCTTTGGTACCTAAGCAAAACTTTTAAAATAACTTTTTTCTGGCTGAAGACTGTTTTGTTCAACCTAGGGATTCCACAGGACTTCTACATAAATGTTCTTTCAAATGTTGGATACAGAACTGTAAGGTGTTGCTACTGAAGTGAGTTTACAGCCCTTTATTGAAGTATTTTAACTCTGCAAACAACATTGAATACTTGCTGAAGTTTTCAATGTTGCAAACATTTGTTGTTGTTACACTGCAACCACAAACCTCATTGCGTTTTATAGAGAAACAACATGAAGTAATGTGAAGTGATTTTTCACAACTGAATATTTCAAGTGTCGGGTTTTTTTTATTAGTATGTCTAAAATTATGCATTGTCACCAGTTAACTCGTACAAATGTTCAACAAGTATTTTTTGGAAGGCACTTTCGTCTTAATTTTCTTTTCCAAGATCAAACTTTCTGTTATTCTAATTTTATTTTGTTACAGAAACATTCAAATAAAGACTAAATTACATTTGCTTTGACTTTTAAACTGAGTTTCTACATTTGACTGCTGAAGTCATTAGAAAAACAAAAGCTAATGTCTCAGCTTTATTTATGTTGGCAGTAATATTAAAGATATTAAAAGCCACAGTATTTTAACACACTGCTAATGGTTTTGGTTTTCCTGCACCTTGATCCCTTTCTGAAATCCATTTGTGTTGCTTGGCACGACTCCATATATAAATGTCTGCAGGTAAGAAGCAGAGAAGTGGAAGTGACCTATATATGGCTGATGGAAACCAGCCATTCACTCAAGTGTCACAGCGCTGCTGATATAAACCAGATGCAGGCGAAGACAAGCTGTAGAGGACAAGTGAAACTGTTATTTCAAGAATCTTTCTGCATGGCAACAAAGAAACCAGACAATGTATTGGTGTATTTGCTCACTAATAGGATAAAGCTGTAACTCTGATAAGCTAGATCATAAAATCTCATAAAAAGTCAACTGTCCTGTTAGCAGAGCAGATGTAACTGATCTTGTTAGGACTTGAAGAGGATTGTTAATAACAGTTTTTTTTATGACGTCTGCATGTTGAAAGGAGATTTACAACATGAGGCAAAATTTCAACCGTCTGGATACCTGGCAGCAGAAGCGAGGGTTTCCTATCCAGGTGGGATCTAATCTTGTTTCGGGGGACTTCTGCTTTATAAATACAGGACGTCGGCTCAGACAAACAATACCCAATAAACCTCAAAGGAAGAGCGACTTGTTTGCACAGCTTTGTTTAATGACTGTCCTATAGCTGCCAGGCCGACTTTCATCACCCTGCACCACATGTAGAATGGATTCAGGAATCCCGCTGTTGTGGTGACCACAGATATGTGAATTACAGCTTTTACTGGCTCTCGGTGTTGAGAGAGGAATGCTGGTCCCACAAACTGAGTGAATTCATAGCATTCCAGCAGGCTTATCAGACTGAATCTGCATGAACTGGACCAGACGGCATGCTGCCTGTAGACCAGTCTGTCTCCACTCTGCATTTCACCCCTTCAAACAGGGGTCTCTCTGTGCATCTGTGTATGTGTGTGTGTGATGTTGATGAGGACAAGGTTACATCAGTGTGCATTATAAGTAGAAAAATGTACTTCTGTGTGCATGTTCTCACCTTTCCCATCCCTGGGTTCTCTTTCACTTTGGACACGGCTCGGAGGAGACATGGCGGAGTCGGGGGTGGTGAGACCTGCAGGATGCCACTGAAATTAGTTGGGTAGATGGAGGGCTCCTGTGGGTGGAGCAGGGAGGGTTGGTGTTTCTTCCGTTTGGAGGAGAGGTTAAGCTTCTGAGCTGCCCTAAAAGAGGGAAAAATAGGAAATGAAGGTATGGTTAGATCCAGCAAGCCAGAAAGGTTATGCTTAAGGAAATCTTTGTTTCTGTGAGATGTCATGCCAAGTACTCACACTATGCCACCTCCATAAAGGTGAACACTTTCCCTTTTAGTTTGGCAACATACACAAAACCACTAAAATTGCTTTTCTAAGAAACCACTCCCTTCCTTTCATAATTAAAACACACTTATTTTCCAATCTCCCAGCTTATATTCTTTCACCACATGGAATTAGCAATCAGTGTCAGCTGAAAATCATTGTTTAAACTACACCAATATAATATAAATCATCACCAGTCAACTTTCTCAGTCCACTGGGGACTAAATGTAGTCTGTCATAGCTGGAAGACAAAGTAAATCTAATCACTTATCTTGATCAGACATAACCGGGCTGCCATGGACATGCCAGGTGAGCACTGCTGAAGGACAACCAGATGGGAAACGCATGTCGCCTTAGTAACTGTAGGATGGCTAAGCACTTGTGACAGAGCTTGTTCATTCATCATTCAAGTCACAGCAGAAGAATGAGTTTTCCTTAGGAATGTTTAATTATGGGGCCAAAGCTCGTCTTTACATGAAGTCATACAATACAGATGTATTAGAGATTTACCTGGAAATAGGTTTGGTACATTCAGCTGAAAACTGTCCTCTATTCTTCAGTGCAAATACTAAATGTTTGCCATTTTCAGTGTGAGTTTAAAGTTTAGAGATGAAGTCAGACATGGAACAAAAGGAGCCTGTGTATTTCTTTTTTTTCTTTCTTTTTTTTTACAGAGTTAGATCCATTGTTCATTCAGGCTATCACAATAGAGAGTTGAACATCAGTAGTCAAGAACAGCTCAAGGTATTACAGCAGAGTTGAAGTAATAGGTACATCCAGTTTAACCACAGAGCTCTTTCATACACACGGTGTAATGTCTCCTCCCGTCCTAAAAGGTTATTGCTGATTGCTTGCAATAGAAATTCCTCTTAAAGTTTCTACAATACTTGCAAAAATAGTCCTTTTGGAGGTAAATATGTGATACAGTATTTCTGTTTTACCACATTAAACTGTATTTGTATATTTTTATTGACAAAAAGAGAGAGAAAACTATCTAACTTTGATTTGTTTTTTAAGAAAATAGAGAAATTAATTTCATTGTAAAATCCTTAAATCGACATCAGAACCAAGTAGGAGGTCAGAGCTTTACAAAATCGCTGTTCAGAAATTTGCCACATTCCTGATTTTTGAACATCTGATAGGTAAACAAGTTTACTTATATGGACACCTGGCAATTCTGCTATGTTGGCTCCAACCGTGAGAAAAAGGTATCAAACTCATTTCTGCTTTGCAGCTCAGGGAAAAGAACCAGCATATTTGCCTGAAGGGATTTAATGCATTGCCCCTATCAGCTAAAGCTCATCTGCCAACAATTCAATGTTGGCATATAAAGCACGCCTCCCAGGAAGATCCAATGAACTCAAGTGGTCTTAAGCAGTCAGATTTCAGAGAACGTCTGAGAGGACAAAGAAGTGATTGTTTAACATGAAGGAACAAGTAGCTCAATTTAGCATATAGGATTAAAAAAAACAAAAAAACAGATAAACTAGCTTGAGCTAAGTAACGATGTTCAGGTAAAACTTAGGTTTTAAAAAGTTACATTTTCAAAACCACTATTGATTCCGTCACGCTGTTCTTACTCCTAAGGTGATTAATCTGAGATGAAACTGCAAATCGCTAGCCTAATAGCATAATTGCCTAAGTCGTTAGCCTAATAGATAACATTTCGTAAGCTATTATATGGAGGACCGTGTGATGTAGCCTTTCCCCTCCCTCACCTATTGCTGCACATTGTCCATCAGAAAGAGTAATATTCCACTATCAGAAAGAGGAATTTCCACAAGATAGATAAAATCTTTCTTGTAAGTTAAAGATTTCACGTACAAGATGTTCAGAAACAGAACATTTCTGTTTTGTTTCAGAACAGAAATGTTTCTGTTCTGAAACATTTCTGGTCACAAGAAACAATCATGGTTTGAAGAGGAAATGAGCACCAGGCATCATTTCATCCTAAACTAGACTAATTAGCAAGCTAATATAATTGAACTAATCTAGATAATAGCATCTTTTTAAATACAGATACCATTATAAACTCAAAAATTAATTTTAGATTATTTCGGCATCATGCAATTCTTTCATTTTCTGTTGGATTCAAAACTCTTTTTTTCAGACAACCTTCAGGAAATGTTTTTTCTTTTATGAGTTACAGCAGGTCAGACCATAAAGACAGCCAGACATTGATCTAGGCCAAGAAACGCCTGACCGGTGCAGTCCAAGATTTTAGAAGCGGCACTCTTAAAAAAGGGAAAGGCAGTGATCAAAATGAAATAAAACTACACGTCTCCAAGTCAGCAGGAGTTCCTCAGCGTCCAGTCTCAGCCCATTACTCCTCTTCTGGGCTCCTCTGGACAGAACTGGGTGGTCTGCTGCGAAAAACCTCACCATGTTCCCATTCCTAACTAACCCCCCAATCTCTACTACTCCCCTCTTCACTGTAACACCCCCTACAGCGACAGCCGAAGAGCACAATCATGGAACACGCTGCTGGCTGATGGAATAATTATTACATCCAAGAAGGCTGCAGGAGAAGCGTCTCCCTGGGGAGCTGCCTATGTGCGATAGCATGCGAGACGGATCATGTGACTGAAAAAAAATGAATAAAGACTAGATGGAAGAGATGGATGTGAGCCAGAAAAAAAGGGAAGGCGAAACTACTCCAGAGTCCACGTGGCTGCATGCTGCAGCATGCATGGGTATACATGTGGGAGGTTTCTGCGACACATTCATTCAAGAGAAACCCATCCGTCTGTCTCTCTCACCCCATTCTGTGGTTTCTCTTCCAGCAGCAGAATAAATCAAATGTGAGCCTAAGACACTGTACAGGAAAAAGGGCACCAAAATGATTTGTAACTGTCCTGACCACAGAGGAGTGGTTACATCCCAAAGCTGAGATGGTAACCTTGAAGTTTAATTGATGCTGCACAATGACAGTCAGTGCGCAGGTGTGCTCATGAATGAAAGCAGAGACAGATTCACATTCACATTTTGAGATTAATTAACCGCGTCTTTCCCTTTCTGCCTCTCCCTTCTTCCTATCTTTGCCTCTCTTCACCTCACCCAACTATGAACAGGGAAAAGGTGGTGAGAAGTGGCTCAGATTTCATCAGCCCACAACAGCTTATCCACCTGTTCACTCTCAATCTCCATGCAAGTAAAGCTGTTTCCACACACAACTTGCTCCAACTTCTCAAAGCAGAATGTCACACTGAGTAAACCAATATCTGAGATCTCTCAATTTTCTTTTCAAAGTATATTTATTTACATTTGTTTAACATGCACCAGTAAGAATGTGCTGCAGTCATGTACTTACAGCTCTTTCCAATCCATCATCTAGTTTGTGCTCATAGTCAAAAAACAGACAACTGATTCAGATCAACTTTGAGGTCCGTGTCTGTGCTGTCACTGTTCTCCATTATTTGCACATTTGCTACGCCAGCGCAGTCGCCATGAACACGGCGAGGAGGAGGGGGTTGCTCACTAGTCAGGGCACGGGGCTCCTTCCTACTCCGATCGCAATCATTGAGGTTCCGCTTGATTTCACAGAGGTTTGTAAGACGCCAGAGGGGTGGAGGGAGGACGATCGGGGTGAGGCGTGGGCGTCATAGTAACTAAATGGAACAAGCGGCAGGTGGGGCAGAGATGAGGTGGGCAGGAGGGATGACCGCTCTGCAAGAAAAAGTAGGATAGGTGCAACGGTGAGAGAGGTGCGTGAAATCCAGAGAGTTTCCAAAGAGGAAGCAAGAGGTGGAGCACCCGTTTAAAAAAACATCTCCAACTCTCTTCCACGTGAAAAAGTTCTGCACCACTTCACGGTCTTAGAAAACAGCTTGAAGCAGTTCAGTTCCCCTCTCCGTTTCTTCATCCAAGTCTTCTCTCGTGCCACAAGCTGCACTGTTTCCTGTCATGGAGTTAATCCTGCACGCTCTGTCTGCTGAGTGCGGCTGTACATCCCGACTGTCTTCCCCACAGCCAGAAGGATTGGAAGGGATTCTCCACTCCTGGCTCGGCTTTGAGAGAAGAAGGAGAATTCCTGTTCTTGTTCCACCTCTTGGTCCTTCTCCTGCTATCGGAGAAATTCTGGCAGCTGTCCTGCCGTGTCCTTCTTTCCCTCCCTCTCTCTCTATCTCACATACACACATGCAATCCCTCCTCCTTCCTCTCCCTCTCCCCTTTTTCCCTCAGCCCAGCCCCTTCTCCCTCCGACTGCCAGACGAGGTGTCAGCGCTCGATTGCTGGGTGCTTGCGGCGCAATTTGCCAGCACTCTTTTTCTCCCTATACCCGCACACATACACACACATGTATGCACCTCAAAACACGTCACATGAATACTTAATGCATACAGGAGCCCTCTCTTCTTTTAGGGTCCCACACTTCAAACAGATTTGGTTAGTATGCCTACGGTGCATGCATGCATGAACCCCAGTGTGCACACGTGCTTCTTTTCTTCCAGCACTTTTGTGATTCGCTGTCATTGTTGAAAGATGTAATTAGCCAGAAGAGTGAGGGTCTTATTAATCAAAAGTAGAGACACGCAGATAAGCCGAGATATACTTACGAGAGATGGATTGCTCGAATGAGTGATGCTGGCACTCAATTGACAAGCTCTGAGAAGGTAAAAATACCAGAGCAGAGGAAACAGAAGAAGACAAGAGACAATGAGCAGTTGACACACTAGGAAAGCGGATTTATGCTGGCCAGTAAGAGGGAGTGCAGACAGTCAATGGTCAAGGGTAAAAAGGGGAATGAAAGCATGTGAGTGGGTGAGCGCTGGGGTGAGAGTACCCTGTATTCCCTGGGCTGCCAATTTACCAGTAAGCCCTCTCAGCCCCCCTTCTCCTCCCGAATACAGCCAGAGTTGTTTGAAAGGCTGCCGCGTTGGCTGCAGAGAGCCCACTACAACACATCGGCAAACAGAGTGGGTGTGAGACTAGCCAGATGAAAGTACATTCAGCACAAAGCTCTCTCTGACTCTCCTTCTGACACACTGCCCCACATATGAACTCAGCCGGATTAAACTTTAAAAGACTAAAAGGGGGAAAATAAAACCAGACCTCCATAAAAATCTGAGGATGCCTGATAAATAATGAAGCTGTTTGATATATCATGTAACCTTTACAGTCGTCTCTGTAACAACACGCTTACCTCTGCTGTTCTGCAGCAAATCCAAATTACATCAGCTGAGGTATTATTGTTTAAGAAGTGAAAGGTCCGGTGCATTCTTCAAAGAAAATGCTGGTGTTGATATTAGAGCTGCTCAATTATGGAGATAAATTACAATTAATTGTCATAGTTACTCATTGAGTTTGAAAAAAAAAACATTTACTGCACATCATGAACATTTTTCCCTATTTTTAGTCATTTTTTCTGAATTCCATGTTTTGCCATTTTTTTTCTACCTAAAGCAAATCTAATCACAGGAGTAATATAATCACTTCAGCTCCTGTTGCTTGTTAACACAAACAGCAATCATATGGCAACTCAGTGCATGATGGCATCCATATGTGGTTAAGATAAATTACTAAAATTCAAACTGAAGAATATAATGAAAACTAAAGGATGACTGAGGAAGATGAGCAGTAGCTCAACAAATCACTGCTTATGTAAAGTGTGCAAATAAAAACACATTAAAGTGTTCCAACACAATCAATGAAAATACTTTTAAAATCATTCAACTTTTTAAAACATTTAAGCTTAAAAATTTGCTTTATGTACATACGTATATAATTTTACTCACTGCTATATGGTGGTGTTAATAGGGTAAACAGCAACTAATTTAAAATACATGCCGATCTACCATAATTTATCATGTCTTTTCCAAACATCACACAAACTGGTGAGTTTGTCAAGTATGTTTGAGGAAAACCATATTTGTTAGGTCACATTCACAAAAAAAAAACATTGTCACACTGCTTCCCTGTATGCCATCTGTGCCTGTAGTTCTAAACCACATTGATTTGCATGTGTTCCCAGTTTGAGTACAGTGAGCGTAATGGGATCAAGGGTGTGGCATTCAGTGTTCAGGTGGATTGAAGTTTTGCCATGATGTAACCATCTAATTTTTTCTTTCCCATAATTGATGCTCTGGTAATTAAATGTCAATGCTTTATGAGTGTTCCCAAATGTTGAGATAATTACTGTGACCTACTTTGAATAGTTTCACCTTCACCTTTAGCAATCCTAAGGTGAATAAATAGAGCACACACATAGTGTTGCCTAAGATTAGGTTATTCTGTTGTTCAAGTTGAAGTTTATTTTTAAAAATGGGACAGTCTGAACATTTACATATAACTACATGAGATTATAGCCATGTGGATAATTTCCATCTCTAGTTCGATGTGTTGCTTGTTCATTCCTACAATATTTAAGTAGCAGTTGGGTAAATGCGGAATCATGTAGCATACAGGAACATTTTGGCAGCTTAGCTCAGCTGTGGAATGTTTAGGAAGGGTTGTCTGAAGTACATTTTCCCTGAGGCAGTGTATCTTCCTACACCATTGAAATGCAAGGCAGATATACATTAATGTGATACAACATTGTTAGTTTCACAAGGTACTCCTCAGTCAGAAGTCAGGCAAAGTGCGGCCATCAAATTTAATTAACAACATTGTTTTGTCAGTTACTTTGTTTTAATGGTTGTTTGGAGGTTTGATTAACTGCTCAGCCTACGTTGGCATTGGTCACTCTGACAGAGTTGCCTCATTAGTCCCATTCCCACTGCCATTCCCCTTAGTGTCCTCTCACATGTTATACATCACAAGGGCATTAAAAGAAGGAACAGTCACAGTCAGAACTGTCCTGATCGCCTTTGAGCTCAATCACTGTCTCCTTTATGAACAGACCTCGGGGACAGATAATGACTGCAATATATATAAATGAGCCAGAGCAAGACAGATGTAAAATTAAGCACCATTTTAAAAGAATAGGTCTACTGGTGGCTTTTTTTCCCCCCCGAGGAAGAAAACCCAGATTTTGTCCTCACCAATAGAGCGAGAGGATGAGGAGCAGGAGGTCACTGACTGCAGAGAAAAAAGCATAGAGGGGTTGTGTTTGCCTCCATCTTTCAAAGCTTCACGTTGGCTTGCTGTCAATAATCATCCCAGCCTTTTTCTTCAAGCTTTGTCAAACTGGCTGGAGAAATTCTCCTACCCCACAGAATAATTTGCTGCCACACCCATCAGCTTCATTGTGCAAATTTATCTCTGTTCCCCTAACCATCTATACAGCTTCTTGGGTAGGTTCGTTCTGCAGCTAATTAACATGTTGGAGGCATTTCCTATTCTTGACATTTTGTTTCTGTGATTCCCAGCTTTTATTCTCCCTCCATGCACAAGATAAGGTTGCTGTGGCTATTCATGCAGGGATCAGATCACTGGATATGATATCATACTGCTTCATCCTCGACTGCCCCTCCCGCTCCACAGTCTGCAAGTCTCCCACTGTTGCTGATTAGCAGCCCTGCATTGCTGTTCATGAATGGAGATACATGAATGATAATGACCACAGCACAAAGAGCCAGGCACATTCACTCTCAGAAACATTGAACGTTTATCCTGGACTCAGTAGTGCTGGCATTTGTGAGATGTCTTTTGTTCAAAAAGCGGCGCATCTTAAAAGCGTTGCTCCATGCCAAACCCAAAATGCCATATCAGCAGTTGGTCACAACTGAGTGAGCTGGACTTGTGTTGCTTTATCAGGTGGGGCGCTATGTTGTTGCATGGAAAGATAATCATTACCAATCCTCCCTAGAGCTAAAATTGACTGTCTTGTTGATGGGCTGCCCTCGACGCGATCAAACAGCTCTCTGCCCCAGAGGTGTGGGCGAACAGCATAAATCACCAAACTGTGAGAGAAACACAGACTTCAGATAAAGCGAGCATACCACGCTAATGTTCAGATAGGCACCACTGCACGGGTTTATGCTTTACCAAATTTGGGGAGGATTAAGGCAAATCTGGATCTCTGCATCACCCTCGTTGGCTGTGATCCCCATCGCCCCACCACCCCCACCACTACAGCCTGATCCAGCTATCACAGAGCCTTAGGGGTAATTAAGCGGCCATGACATCAGGCTGTGAGCACACAAATTCAGACAAGAGGAGATGATGTCATACACTTAACAGCTACTCCTGGCAGAATAAATAGCCCATCCAGAGAGGATTTATGCCAATTGCTCTCCTTGAGATAAACAGTTTTTCACCTAGTAGTTGCTTTTTACTCTGAGAGAAAACCCTGCTAGTTTGATAGCAATTTGTATATAAATATGGTGCTGGAAACTAGCCTTCTTACTTTCAAGATTTGCATCAGTGTAATAAATGAGTTTGTTCTTTTCTTGTCTGATTATAGAACATAAACTTATTGTGAAATAAGAAAATAGTCAGAATTTCATGGAGAATTTCTCAAATTTATACACATAAATAACTACATGTAAAAAAAGTCTAATGATTTGTGTGTAAGAAGTTTGACCAAAATGTAAGTCAAAAATCAGAGGAATATGAGGAAATAAGATTTAATAAAGAACTCAGAACAACTTACAAAAAACAGGGAGGAACAAACAAGAAGCCAAGGATTAAACAGAGCTTAATAAACATGAGGCAAACTGAAAGAGCCAGTGAGGAGCGAGTGAAGGAGAGGTGGTTAAAAACTAAAGTTTGAATGCTGGAACGATGTAACAGGGTGCAATTTTGGACCAGGCAGCCTCTCAATACATATTTTAATTTTGAACTCTCATCACTGTGGATAGTGTTCCTGCATCTTCCATCTTATAATAAACTTGATTTTTCATGGTTCATGAATTTTTCTTAAATATCCAAATGAATTTTCTATCAGAGGTTGATTGTTTGGTCAGATTAGGTTTCCACTCATCCTACACAAGCATCACAATTGGTGATATTATGCATAAAGATGGCTAACATTAAACCTTTGGAGTTCCACTGACTTCCACCTTGTTGAAACTGCATGATTTATGCTTAAAAACAAGATCATTTCCTAGAAATCAATAAATGTGATGCCAGAAGCTTGTTGACTGCCATATATATGCAATATTTCACCAAATATCCGTAAATGTTTGAGTCTGAATGTATACATTTGAACCCTGCTTGTCAAATGATTATTTTTAAGATTAATTTATGTTTTCTTTGTTGTGTCATATCATCCCAAAACAGGAGTAGTGGGAGTTCATCATTAGAAATTAAAAGACATTAAAATAACAGTCATGAAGAAGTCTGACTGGAACTGCATTTGAATTATAGTAGCACTAAAAGCTCTTCTTTTGGTACCTGTCTCAGAGGGCACCTTAGGTTTTTATTCATTAAAGAACTAATTAAATATGCACATCTATGTTACACATTAGCTATAAAAGGGGTGATACCAAAGGGACAGGCTGTCTAGTGCATGACAAAGCTAATCTTGTCCTCTTGTGTGGCTCAGACGTTTAGTCAGGTAATGAGCCCATCTCTTTTCTAAAATCTCCCTGCAATCAAGGGGCTCTTGGTGTAAACATTCATTTAGTTTTTTTCTCACGTCCTCTTCCCTATCCTGAAATGCTCGAAACTACTGCCTGGTGCTTCAGCCTTGTGAAAACCCAGATTAATCTTGCAATGTGGCTAAAAAAAAGATAATTGAAGAAAAAAATGTGCAATCCCTTCTTAAAAACAGGAGAAAAAAACCCCCACAAAGGCTACTACCGGGAGATGCTGGAACAGATTCTCGCTCCGTTCACTGGAGTTTTCTTATCATTCAGATACAGATTAGCTTTGGCCAAATCTGAGATCTTTTCAGACATTTTGAAAAAAAAAAATCTGTTTCCTCTTTTTTTTGGCAAGCTTCTCTGGCTGTCTGTTGAGTCTTATCAGTCCAAAAAGATCTGTAGCTTTCAAATGACTGCAAGCTCGTTTTCTGCTGCTTGGCAGTTGTAACAGCAGTCTGAAGGCTCTTCTCTTCTGTGTCAGGAGCCCTTTACAGGAAATACACAGACAGCTACAGGCTAAGATTAATGGTCTTTCTATAAATCCTTAGAAATAGATAAACGCATCCCAACAAAACTAGACACCAATAAATGGGATGTCCATTTTGCTGCGCAATATCCGGCCTGGTGTGTTCCAAGCACGTTGGACCAAGCCTTCTGGAAAGGCTCTTTGTTTCAACAAGGTGTTCAGCAAGCCTTTTGTCCCTGCACAGTGTCTGACCTTGCGCACGGAGAATCAAATGGTACATTATTTGTGTGCCGACTGCTGACAGCCCAAGGCTGCTCACACATCTTTGCTGCACCAGTCTCTAGCCAATTAGGTAAGGCCAAATGCATTCATGTAACATCTGTGAATACAATGTGTTGTCACATAAGAAAAAATTCCAAACAAAGACTGGCATTGCCTTCTGCAACTGACTTGTCGTATCTGAATCACTTTGCGTTGTCAAGGAGTGCTGCTATCAGAATAAAACAACAAAACCCTGCAAATAAAATTCCTATTTTTGCCAGCGGGTTGTAAACCTGTTCTGTCACAGTCTGATTTTCAAAGGGGACTGTGGACTGAGGTGGAAAACGGGACATTAGGGTATCCTCCGGAGAATAGCTTGAATAGCAGGGGATCATTAGAAACAAATGGGAAGGAAGGGGCTGTCACTGATAAACGTTGAAGTAGGCAGTGCAAAGGTACAGCTGGGATTAAAAAATGAATTAGGGGGAACGGACATTAAGAGAAAGATGCAGAGGAAACAGAATAAGGCAGCATGAAAGGAAGCAGCAGGGTGTAAAACCAAGTCCTCTCTTCGATCAGTGAGCCTGGCTCTGTGCCAATGAAGCGCTGTCCACGAGGAGGTAAATCATTTTCTGCCTGAGAAGAAAACAGGGGAGAGAAAAAAAAAGATTGCTGGGACTATGCCACAGCCAGCTTGGAATTGCTTTATTCCCAGAGATGGGAATCCCCAGTCGGCCAAGAATAAATGGAACAGTTGGTGACAAAAAGTGAAAAAACTCATCAATATTCAAGAAAGTCTGGTTTGGTGCTACAGTATATCAGTGTAAACAGAAATGCAAGCATTGGCAAGTAGCAACAGCTTAGTGTATTTTGTACATATTTGGATGTAAAGTACCCTGGCAACATGATACGGACAACAACCGTATTCACACTACTTTACTTTTACCATGTTAAATTCCCAGGCTTGGATATATTTCTGAACCATTTTATGTGATAGACCAAAACAAAGTAGGACATATGTGTGTACATTTGCATATAATGCTCTCTACTCTGATTCCCCTAAATGTAGTGCAATGTAACAGTCACCAACTGAACTAGACTCAATTAGTAAATCTAGTTCAACTGTGTGTTATTTATTCTTGGGATAAATTTGAGTGTTTGCTGAAGGTCTCAGCAAAGTGCTGTGTGTAAGGAATAAACACTGTGCATCACCCTACACACCATTTCCAGGTGAGACATGGAGGTGGCAGCATCATGCTGTGGGTAGATGGTAATTATGAGGTGGGAAAACCATGTACACAAATTTGCACTGTGTTGGTCTGTCGCATAAAATCTCTGCAAAATACATTGAGCATTGTGGAGAAATAAGGGCATAGGCTCTGAATGTAGATCTTGAACTGCAAACATATGTTTGCTTTTAAAATCAGAGCTATGAGTCTGTGCTAGAAAGGCAGACTCATTTGTGATGGATAAGGAACTACTATGGTCCACAATCACCTAGAAACAAGGTAATTTTTTAAACTTCTTTCCTGAAACTGACTGCATCTCTATACACCCTGCACCCATTGAGTGAGTCACACACTCACTTATCTGTCACATTCCCACACTGAAAAGCCATTAAGACGTCTCGCCAAAAGGGGGCTTAAGCATGGCTTAAGACAAGCACAGGAAGGAAATATGTGGGTATAATTCCATTCACCGTTCACTTTATTGTTCTTTCCAGCATTCAGGATCTCATCTTCCTAATGTGGCCTTAACTGGCCACGAAGGACTGAACAAAGCACTGGGCTTTGACTTGGCAGGACCTTTTGTATGTCAATGAGATAAGCTTACAAATTTAGGATCTATAGAGGAAAAGAACCAAAGGGTATTTGCAACAGGAGACAGAAGTGTGAATGAAGATTTGCAGCAACAGACTACCTGCAGCACTAAAATACTCAGCTGTTGCCTCAATTTATTTTCCCGGCAGTTGAAAGTGAAAATTTTGGAGGCATGTATGCTTTTCAGCTGATAGGTGACACGTGATGAGGAAGACATGCTCCTGCCATCTTCACAGACGGCAGTCTCCCCACCTCTGGCATGCTGATGAAGATTAACAGCTGCTTTCATCTCTCCGGTTTTTTTTGCATTTTCTCCGTACTCCTGAGACATTGCTCCTGGTATTCTGCTGTACACTCCTCTCCACGGCTGCGGGGAGGTTGGAACAGCTTCACATCCTTCACACACATGTTGAACTCTAGTTTACCCATCATCCCACCCACATCTTCCCTCAGAAACCTCCCTAGAACCTCAGGCGGTTTTACTCAGGGCACACAAAAAATGTCTTGGCACTCACCTCAAGTCATCACAGGCTGAATGATGTTTCCTGTCTTGAAACAACATCAACTGGAAGCAGGATATTGCAGACAAAAGACTAGAGAGGGTGATTCACATGAGACAATTCTTCAATCAAATATATTGTTCTTTAATTTAATTCATAACACAACTTAAGACCTTGATGAGCACGGGATTGACAGGCAAAGGGCTAAAAGTCAGCTTACTTCTGCTCTACTTCCCCGCTTCATTAATCACTTTCTACCAGCGGAAGACACCTAGCGATTATTTATTTGCACTTCTCCGCACAGAGGCTATCACAACAAACAGGCCCACAGGCAGCTAAGAACATTTGGGGGTGATTAATCAGCACACTGACAGGACAGACAGAACAAGTTGGGGGAGGGGATTTTCAACACGTGCTCTTAATCTTTTATCTATATTCCAGCCAACAGGCAACCCAATGAAAACTAGACAGAGGTTCAATCAAAATGAACAGTACAGTTGTGCTGATAGCCATGATAGTAGGTGCAGGTGTGATGCATGAAAAAAGATGAGTCTAGATAAAAGATGGTAGTAAGTATTTGGGCGTCAGGGTTCAATAAATGCAAGATGGAATCAATGGAAAAGAGTGTTACGAGATTCTCATTGTGTGATAACCTCAATGCCAACAGTAAAAATACATAAAGATTTCAAGCATATATTTGTGCAAAATTTGAGGATTGTGATTGGAAGCTCTTAAAATTAGAATATAATATTATGTTATGGTGTCCATATTCATGTGGAAGACTGCTGTCTTGGCAGCCTACTTGCCACAAGGAGAGAAGGCCACATGAGGTCATTGCTATTATACAAGGATGCTTAATTCCAGAGTATGTTAACAGAAAAATAAGTGGAAGGCAAAAGTGTAGTGGAAACATCTCCACAAAACACAAATAAGAGCAGCCTTGAAAGAATATGTAAGTAAACTCTACGTACTTCAAGAGCCACCATACACATGAGCTACAAACTGTGTGATCCTTATGTTCGGTTACTCCTGAACTAAGACAGCATCTTACCAGAGCTAAATTTTAAGAAAAGCAGCCACTATTGCACAATGTTCCAAATTCAACAAGTATTATGTAATGTACAAGTAAAATGTGACTTTCTCTTAGTATTAAAGTCTGGAGGAAAAGTTCAGCGGCACAACTTCTACGTTGTTTGAGATCCAGTGTGAAGTTTTTCCAGTCACTGGTGATTTAACCCATGTTATCCGTGGGTCCACTATGGTTTATCAAGTCCAAATGATGCAGTCCAACAGGACTTGTTACCTGCCCACGCTATAAGAAGTACCAATATCTGCTTTAATCATCATGGTATCACTGTGATTGATACCTGAACCTTATTGAGAATACATGGAGCATTTTCAACAGGATACTGAGAGGTACTGTAGCAAACAATACAGATGTTAAAGGCCACTAATAAAAGAAACCTGGGCTTCTTTAACACCTGAAACAGTAACTCTTTAAAACCTCTGTCTATCTTGGTACAGGTTAGTGGCCCAGGCCTAATGTAATCCTGATCTTGAAGAAATGTGTTTGCAGATGTCTCATTCAAATCAAGCAGTTCATCCGCTATCACATACCCGTAAAGCCAACAAGCGCACACAGGGAGCCACAACTGGTGTATGTGCAGAAAGAGATTTTTTTAAAAACCTTGCAGCTGGTTCTCACATACAAGGTCATGAACTGATTACAGGGTATAATCCTTTCTGTTCAAGACAATGCATGTGGTGACACAAACATCAGGGATAAATTCTGTTTGTAGCTTTTAATTTTATGGCGAGATGTTGAAACATTGCGAGACACAAAAATACATTTTTGCATTTCCCTTCTAAAATGTGCAAAGTGGTGGATATACGCAATGCAATTTGCATTAGTCACTATGTTTCCTCTCTGTCTGTACCTCAATTTGTATTAATTACATTAATTTAGAGAGAGGTCAAAGGTTAATTTGTACATTCCCAGATAATAATATTATGTCAACACAACAATGTTGCAGCAGCCTCATTAGTCCAATAATTTCTTAGTTTGAGTCCCCCACAGTTGCCTGTTTCAACCCTTCTGCAACAACACCAGCAATAGATGAAGATTAAAAAAGCAGCAATCACAATTAAACGGTCTGGCTTTGGAGAATGATGAGACAAAAGCTAAATCACCTGTCCTAACAATCGCCAATCCACAGTGGTAATCATAGCGCCTGACTATCAAAAGACCAGCCAACCAGTTAACTCAGCAGAATAAGGTCCTGCAAATGTGCATCTCTAGAAAAATAAAGCACGTGTTTAGGGAAATCAACTTGCAACTGGTGATTAGGCAGATATTAGTTGTTCCTATTGAAAGGAAGGGCATGGCACAGCTGAGTACTGAGGAACAGCGATGCCTGAGACGCCCCAGTAGGAGACACCTTTGTTTATCCAGATTGTAGCCCATAAAGGCAGCTCACAAGAGATCATGAGTCTCTTTTCCACAACTGCCCACAATAAGGTCATAAACTTCAACAGCACACTTCATCTGCCAGTCTTTCTTTTTTCACTCTTACACTGTCTGAGCCACAACGTGAAAGCAACTACTCCTAATGACAGAGATAATAGACTCCATTTGCATGACACCTTTCACTGAGGGGCACTAAAGAGGTTTCGATGGCATCCTTGAGCCCCCACAGTCATGACACATAATATCCATTCCACAGGATGGGAGTAAGAGAAATACTCATGATAACTAAACGCTAATGTACTGATCATGAAGCCCCGTGGGTAGCCATCAGGGCTGTTATCCAGTTAGACAGGGAATGTTCGACGTGGGCAGGCAAACTGAGCCGAAAGGGATTGATGTTCAGGGCACGGCCTCTCCTGCCCACATGAAACTAATCGCACACAATTTAGCCTTTTTTTACTGTTGTCACCACAGTCCTGACTGACAAAGGCAGCTCTGTGTCAAGTGACATACCTACAATAGATTGAGTTATGTTGGTGCCTGGAATCGGATAAAAACTCAATTGAAAACTAAAGTATCTTATACAAGATCAGTTTACCATCAGTTGATGTACTGTACCTAAATTCTGCCACATTATGCTGACAACCACATTTTTTGTCTGGAGATGGGTGCTTGTGAACATTTTTTTAGCTATTTTTAGTATTAGTGATCCAATTAAAAAATGAACAAAGTGGAAACACAGAATGTAAAAGTTCAGGTTGCGTGTGATACCAAGCCTTTCAGCAGATAACCGGAAGACTGAATGGAGTGCAGCAAAGTTGTTTTGTTTTATCTTTTTTAGGTTTCAGTCTTATAGAAACATGGTGTTTGTGGAAATATTGCCATATTTTAGAATATCTTAAGAGTTCAGATAAGTATTTACATTCTCATGCACACAAAGACAGCTGGTTTATTTAAGCTAGCTACACTAACCTTGCTACTTGCTAATAAGATGCTAAGCTCAAAATCATCACCATCTTTTAGCTGATCATGGCAGGAAGGTAAAAATCAATTGTTTGATCCTTTTTTTAAATTGCTTAAAGAGAAATCAGAATCATAAAAGTTGTTTGTAGCCTAATGAAGCTGGTGCCTGGATATGGCCACGACACTCTGATCAGTGCATCTCTAATCTCAACAGAAAATAAATCTCTGCCACTAATTTCTGTTTGTGAAATGAAACTGTCAGGTTTAGACAGCAGTGCTTTCCCTGCTCCCCACAGGGCTCAACACATGTGGACCCAGGGTGAGTGCAAAGGCTTGTGTCAGCACTTCAGCTCTTTGTTTGTCATCCCCACATTCACCGACCGCTTCAGGCAATGTGAGTGGGCCAGACACACTTCCTGACTCAGGGGATTTACTTAGTGGAACAAGGGAACTGGGACAAAATATCCCTCTGTTATCAACGTGATAAAACTTCTGCTATTCTTCCCTTCCAATTTCTGTAGCTTTTCATAATGTCAGGGAAGAGTGATTCTGACCTGCCAGTCATAACAGGACCCAACCCCAGAGGCTGCGAGCGCCGCATCACCAGGACGCACACTTTTGAAAGAAGTCTTTTAAATCAAACACGCTCAATAGAAATTTCCAACTAAATCACATTTCTAAAACAAACTATCCTCAACCTGTTGTCAATCAACACAAATCCTGAGAGTTTCAGCTGCCTTTCCTGTAAACTGAACACAGAATTCATATCAAAATTTCTCATGAAATATTCAACATGCACTTCTCTGCTGTGTACAATTTATACAGGTATGCCCCAAGCCTAACGTGATCTTTTCCATCCAAAGGCTCAATACTGTAAACAGGGTTCTAGAGATTTCTCATGATAACATTCAATTATTTCAAAGACTCAGATTTTCAAAGCAAAGCACAAATAGAGATGGATGGATGGTAAAAGTTTAGACTTTAAATAAAAAAAATCTGGAAATGCAAATATTTCTGCCCACTCTTCAAAAACCTTGCTGAAATATCGTGACTAAATTTTAGTTGTTTCCATGTTCTTGACTCTGTGTAAAGACTTTATCTGTATCCGTCGCTAGAAACATTGACGTCTTCAGACTTACAGTACAGTATGATTTTGAATCAGCGATGCAACTTTTTGCTGCATGCAGGTGAATGAAAAAGTGCAGATCCCTTAGGCTGCAAGGCCGAGCTCAACCTTCATCAACACCTCAGCCTTGACGAAACCCGACAAGTCTTGGATGAATTCACACCTGGCATTTTCTGCAGGTTCCAACCTTTTTGCTGCCTCAGCTGGTGCAGCCAATGTTAGCTGCTGCACAGAAGGAAGCATTAGTCCCATCAGCCTGATTATGACAGGAAAAAAAACAGCTGGTGTTTTATCCACCAGCAAACAAAGACAAATACCAGCTCAACCATCCCTCCTCCCTCTCAATACTTCTGATGAGCCACTTGCCGCCGTGGGCATGTGTTGCTCAGATTCAACAGATTGATATGAGTCAATTCTCATTTGTCAGTCTCCAGAGGTACACACAGTATTAACATCTTCTGCCCCATTGTGGCCGTTTCCTAAAAAAAGATAGAGCCTGGATTTCTGCTGTATGTAATACAGCTACATACCATAGTGTGCTTACACTCCCTCTCTCTTGGTGGAGGAATCCATCTCACCGCAGCTTGACAACAAAACTATTAGCCCCTCACCTCGAGGGAGCACACAGTCCAACTCCAGCAGCACAAAACTGCACATTCCACAGAGCAAAAAAAAAAAAAAAAAAAAAAGAATGTGACACACAAAGAAAGATAGATCGGGAGAGAGAGGAAAGAGAGAGGAAAAACAGCTCACAAGGCAGATTCAAGCCAACAAACACACACAGGAAGGCTCCAACACATCCAGGTGAGCTCAGTCTTCACTGTGTACAACATAACTTACTTGACTCCCATGGCAGTGAATCCAATATTCTTCTCCACAGACGCAGACCTCCCTCTCCTGACGCTTTCAGAGAGGAGCATCAGTCTAAGCTCGACTTCTGAATGACAGCATTTATAAGCACATTCATCCCAGGCAGTGACTGGCCTGCTCTGAGTCTGTATCCCCCGGCTATGTGGGCCAGACCAACTGCGCTCAGCAGACCCCTGTGCTCCCTGTAATCTATTCTGTCTGTTTGTCACCGCCAAAGATCCCTCCTGTCAATCACGGCGCAACAATCCAAACACAGTCATGCCCTGCTTTGTCTGTCCCTAGAGTCACTGCATGGATCCCTCCCTTGTTAGAGAATAAAACCACTGCATTTCCTGAAGCTCCAGATGTTTGTATGTTCCCAGGCTTACACTATGTCTGACCTCAGCGTGTCTGTCTGCCTGCAAGGTGGTCGGCCTAAGTGGAGGGCATTTCCTGTTCCAGTAGGAGCCACAGCTCAACCACCATGAACAATCTGGCAAAGATCAGTCTCTAGCTGCGTTTCCATTGACCATAAAATTGCGCAAATTGAAATTACCAAAAAAAAACACGGTTAATGGAAACAGGCCAGTATGAAAAACCCGTGGTTTTTGACAAAAAGCTTTTGCGTTAGGATGAAGTGATTTTTCAGCCATATCGAAATTGGTGTATTTCACAAAACGGCTATTTCACATTACGGCAGTTTGTAATGCGCCAGGAACTGGTCTCTTTGGAGAAAGAGCAGCTGGCTGCACAAGCGATCTCACAGCATCACTCAGTTCATCAATTGTATTTATCATTCAAAAGTGTTGAATCCATTGCTCTTATAAATTGCCAACTACAATTTCTCAAAAATGCCACATATATAAGTAGCTCCTGCCACATATGAGAAGCTTTTCGCTCCAACGCCGGCATAAGGACGCCGACATCTCCTCTGTTTGTTGTAGTCTGACCTTTCTCTGAGGTCAGACTGCCATTATAAGGTGGGCATTCAACTCCCTGCAGGTTGGGTCCTACATATTCCTTCTGGCCAGACATCGTCTTGGAGAGTGTCACTGGGGTGCCGTTACTGCCACCATCCAACCTCAGATAAGCGGAAGACAATGGGTGGATAGATGGACTGATGCACATTGTGTTTGCATCATTGCCCCCTTTAAAAACAAACAGGATGAACTCTGTTGACTTCATTTCCAACTCCTAAGCTCACATGAAAAGACAATAGACTTTAGTAAGTAATCCAACATGTGTTTTTCAGGCACTTGTGACCCTGCAGTGCCTCCACTTTCCAATGTGTGGGACTCATTGATGAGATGCGCGTCCCTCCCCCCCCGACAAAATTACAGTTCACTGGACGTGAGTGGGCTACTGCAACTTCCTAATTCCCCACTCCACTTTTTTTTTTTTTTTTTTTCTCCGAAGAGTTTTTGCGGCGCTAGTGGCTCGTATTTTTTCCACAGTAGGCAGACAGGAAGGAGGGTGAGGAGAGGGGGGAAGACATGCGGCAAAGGTCGTCGGGACCGGGAGTCGAACCCGCGACGTCTGCGTCGAGGACTAAGGCCTCCAAACGTGGGGCGTGCTAACCCCCTGCGCCACCACAGCACGCCCCCCCACTCCACTTTTGAAAGAAAAATTTGTCACATTTTACTCCCACGAGCAAGTCACATGTTTCTATGGTTACTCCAAGCAGCCTGGGGGATGAAGGGCAGAGTGCATTGCTGACACAAAGGCAGTGTCTTGTGCGTGCAAGGCTAAATGGACCTGCTGCCACAATTACAGGAGGATTTCTGCACAATCACAGTCATTACTACACAAACACTCACCTGGGCAGCAGCTGCAAAACAGCAATGGGTGACCATAAAACCACTTCCTCCTGATGCTCCCCCCAGGGTCGCATTCCAGCAAACAGCTGTTCGCCCTGCGTCTGCAGCAACCCACCTGCCTTTAGTGTGCCACCTTAATCTCAGTGGCCCTCTGAGTCATTTTATTCTTTACCACTTTATGTCATCAGAGTAAGTAAATCAACCATCTCTAGGGTTGGATCATGGCATGGAAACAAAGTGATAAATGGACTCACCACGTCCTCCAAAAAACCCATAAACAAGGGAGTATCAATAAACCATGAAAACGGTCTAATCCTGCTGTGTAGATCTGAGCCTGCTGATCTAACTGGGCTGCAAATTGAGCAGTGGACCCCCCGAGGCGCCGTGCACCCAAAAATCCCACGAGCCCAGCTTGTACCAAACACAGCGTCACAATCAGCAGGTGTTGATGGGACAGAGATGTGGGTGGAGGAACCTGCGAAGCAGCAGTTAGCTCCACCATTTCATCCCTGCTGAGAGCTCCCCCTGTTTTCATTACACAACACTGTGTCAATACACTAATCATATGCTCCGTCACAAGGCAATCAGTGGTTAACGTGCAACTCAGCCGAACACTGGCTCTAAATTCATTATGCCCTCCCCACCTCTGTAACACACACAATGAGATGCGGACACACGCTCCACCCAGTCAGAGCTTGACCGCGGACTCATCCCATCTTCCTGTGACTTTATAGTTAGAATAATTGCCAACTGGCCATTATTGACCCAGACGTAATCCTCGCTTCAGAGTATATTTTCTGTGTTTATGAATAAAAGGAAGACAAAGGAGAGGAGTGACAATTGTTACAAAAAAATTTAAAATATTTATTATTGTATGAAGCATGAAGACCGAGGAGCACAGCAGACAGGTCAGAGTTAGCTTGTTAGCTTATACCTTTTGCTATGATCAGCACTTTACTGGAAAATCGCAAAAAGATCAGAGCTACATATTTCAATAACATTTATTAGCACTTTAAACATCTGCTGTCTTGCTAAACAGAACTCAGAACTTAAATTTTCAAAATTGATAAATATCAGAAAAGTCAACTAATTTGGCCTAATTAATGAAATGAAAAAAAAATGTCACGCTGCAATTGTTTATATTTTTCTGATCTTTATCAGAAAGACTCCTGTTGAAAAACAAATCTAATATTCTTTTTGCATCAGAATTGAGTTTAACATTTGAGTATTGTGACATTTCTACTAAGTGGTGGCAGTATCATGCTGTGGAGACGCCTTTTCTCCAAAAGAACTGTAATTGCAGAAAGATATTTCCTTACAGGGACTGAATGCAAATTCATGCCACACTTTCAAAAAAATTTGTTATAAAATACTTTGTAAGCCATCAATTTCCCTCTTCTTCACATTTTCTCTCTTAGCATTTATCAGTCACATAAAATATCAATAAAATACACTAAAGGTTGTGGTTGCAATGTAACAAAATGTGGAAAATGTGGAAAGGCACAATATTTACTTTATCCAAATATTAAATTAATAAGTCCGGAAAACATCACAATTGATTAAAGAATCAATTTTAAAATAATTAAGTAATTTGTCTAATCAAGTCACCCAGAAGCAGAAATGATTAATTGGAGGTAAACAATCACGCTTCCCAACATGAATCTGATCTCTTGCTTGCAAGAGATCACATTTTGTTTCTTAAAATGTTTTTCTACTCAGAGGGAATCTTAAATGAAACAAATTAGGTGCAATTTAAATTAGGTCATTTTGAAAGAAAACTCGTTGAAATGTTGAACCTTATGTTGATAAGGCTCATATTTCTGTCTCTCAGCAGAGGTTAAATTGGAGCAGATAGGCTCAGACTAATTGAGATCTAATTGAAATTACATTTTTGAGAAGAGACGGTGTTGCTAAATGTCAGACAAGAGTCTAAAGAGGCGTCTGTACTCCGCTGGGGTACAAACTGCTCTATGCTTATTCTGCTCCTACCGTATATGCTGGGCTTTCAGCATTTACACATGCATGCCACTAATTGAATCTTCAGAGAACAAAAGACGAATACTAATCACATACAAATTTTCAATCAGCCCGAAAATATGATGGACAATTATTTTATTCAATTTTACTCCTTAAAATGGAGTACAGAAGAAGAAAAACACTGTTGATTGATGCGTTTGTTTTTCACTTTTTGGGCCTTACGTTTCAATCAGCAATTACAGAGAGAGAACAGCTGCAGAGGGTCAGGAAGCGAGTGTGTTTCAAATCAAGTGAAAAACATCTCTTCTACCTTAGCTTTATCTGCAGATTGTGATGTTGTTTAAGTCCGACCCTGATGATTGTATTTTTGTGGGCCAAGTCAAACACAGAGCTGTTGGCAACAGATTTTCTTTGGGACGAGATGAGAGGTGAACGCCTCTGTCCGATCAGCACCAGTTACGAGGGAAAAAACATGCCTTCGGATTATACGGCGAGCTGTGAGCTCACGTCCAAAGAAAACATCAAATTTAATAAATCAAAATCAGAAATTAACTCTGCAGCTCCTGATTACATCCATTGCAAGTAGGAGGATGCATGTTGAGTTATGGATTTGGGTTGTCCTCTCAGTGAAAGAAAAGCCCTTATGGTTGCACTGATATACTCTGGCGCTGTGAAAACTGGGAAGATAAAGCCCATTTGGACACCTCAGAGAAACGCTTTGCTCCAAACTGATCCCCTGTGGGCTTCCTGTCACACACCACAGGTCCCCTCGCTGCTTCCTTACACCTCCTGTGGAGCAGGGTTTCAATGCCTCTACACATCGCTCTCAAGCCAGCTTTCTTCTCTCATCAATATTCATCACACTATAGCTCTCTTTAGAGAAAAGAGGCAGGCGATGTATGCACTGAGTGGACTGCCAAAACTAGGGGAGGGCAATATAGACATAAAGTTTTATCATAATACTTTGTGGTATTGTGAAAATATTTATTACTTCTATTTTAGGTAACTGTGACTGAACAGCACAGCAGTCACAGCTACACAAACACAGATGCTGCCCATTTGTAATATGCTTCTTTAGTGATTTGTATCACTAAGTTGCACAAAATGACTGCATTTAATCATATTTTCAAATTTGTCAATATTTATTTATACTGTCATTGAACAAAGAAAATAATCAAATTAACAATCCAGATAGACAAAAAAGACAGCATCATTCATTTTTAAACATCATTAATTGGAATTTATAATGAAATTGATAGATCAAAATTCTTATCATTACCAGAACTATTAATGATATTCCACCACAGAGAGGACGGATGGCTGGACGGAAGGAAAGTGCTCTGTATTTTTTTTCCATTTTTTAGAGCCAAACAGGACAGAAACAGTTCCTGAGCTCCAAAACACAAACAGTTAAGCTGAACTAATTTCCTGAATTAGTGGTTCTGATCTTTAGCTGTCTGCATAAACAAAAAAAAAATATGACTAAACGTAATAAAATACCACAGAACAATATTTTAAGCTTTGCCCTAAGCTCCCTTCGTGACACACTCGCTCTTTCTATAAACTTATGTAACTCTGTTATCTATTCGAATTCACTGGTGCCTGTCACTAAAGGTTCATTTAGCTGCATGATGCACATCCCACAGAATAAAACAAGTGAAGCATGGTAGGAACAACATTTCTACTGAATAGGTGCCCTACACTAAGGCTAGCAACCTGAACCATCAACTTCAGTGGGCAGAAAAAGGCAAGTCTGTGCAAACCTTCTCAGTTTTCCGTTTGGAGCACAAACTGAAGCCTGAATGTGTCTGCAAACACATTTTGCACCAACAAAATTGATGTACAGCAAAACAACACAATCAAATCGGTCCAAAGTTTCACAGCAGTTTTGTAGAGGTGCTCACCTGATGAAGAAGGAGGTTGCTGCCGATGAGGAAGGAGAGGCGGATGCACTGGTTATGGGTACTGGGACTCCTGGGTGGTTGGGGCCTTTCAGTCTGCAGGGCGTCAGCGAGGTGGTGGTACTGCTGCAGCTGCTGGTGGTGTTTGTCATGGTGGTGACGGGCGCCTCCAAGGCTGTGACATCACTTTCTGCATCCCCCATCAAACTATGGGCCTGTTAACACATGGATACAGAGATAAGACCACAACCCAAGCTCATGCCGGTCCTGTTCACCTCCATTCCACTCCATTTGCTCCCCCCTCTGCCCTCCTTTGCCACAGATGGATGGGCAGCTGCTGCAAACTGTACGGGTTAGTGGCAGTCAGCAGTATCCGCAGCAGAGGGCTCCCCACAGAACAACAGGGATGCTGCACCATTCATTGATTCTGGCACCGCTCACAAGGTTGCTCTGGATGTAACATACTGTAATTAAGCAATAACCCGCATTTAATTAGCAATTAAATCACTTGTGATTTAGCTCACTCTGCACCCCTGATTATATCTATACCTCCATGGCTAATTTGGCACTCAAGCAGGTTGAGTCAAAATGTCTGAGAGCGAGTTTTAAAGAGGGTAAAGAAATTACCTGTGGTTTGTGGATAGCTTAAACAACTAGGAGGTGTGTGAGCTGTGCATACTGTACAAGTCGTGCCCTGTTGAGGAAACAAGCCACAGAACAGGAATAAACTGAGGTGTGCCGCACCTGATTCAGCCCTTGAGCAGTGTTAGTTCTTGCTGAAATTATATTTCACTCACTGTTATGAAACACAGCCGTGTACGCAGCAGCTACATATCTGACTCAAAAATCCTGAAGCAAGAAACATGCACAGCACACAGTATAAGTTCAGGGCGATCAAACAAGTTTAACAAATACTTTTATAGTTGAAATTTAACATTTAGTCAATTTTGAGCTGGCAAGAATATAACAAGACGTTAACTGCAGCAGAAAAAAAGATGCAAACTTGTTTTGTTGTATTTAATTGGGTCAATTCCACCTTTCATTGAATCATACTCCATTTTAATTTCATCCTTCTTCCACACTTTTATAGTAGTAAGCGAACTATGTCACACCCATGTACTGAGTGTCAGTATTTTGGTGAGTTATTGGGATAAATAGCCTTGACCCCTGATTAAAGCAAGATTGTTATTGACAGGTCAGAGTTTTTAAAAAGATCAGTTATAGCATATTCATATATTGAAAAGAAAAACATGGCTTTTCAACAGTCAAGCAGTAAGTAGACCTATTTTATGTTTATCAGTCAGGTTTCTGCTCCGTCTCTGAAGCATGAACCAGTTGTACTCCTCAGCTGGAGCCAACATAAATACAAGAAGTTAATTCCCACCAGAGTTCATATTTTATTCAGCAATGGTACTAACAAAACACTACAATTATTGATTTTTAGTTGTTCCTTGAAGTATTTGTAACTTTGTCACTTGAACACCAGGTGCTCAGCAACAACCTTTGAATTAACCAATGACGTACTCAGATTAACCACAACACAATTTGGACTGGATTCCTCCTTGGCAACAAAAATAACTTCCTCCATAACACTTATTATACAGTTATTTATCATTACTGACTGACAGCTGCACTAGTTAAATGCCATGACTGCTTATGTCAGACTTACGTTCTAATGTCTAAATGAGAAACTAGACTCTTGCTGCTTGTAGTGTTGTGTTATCCTTGAGCAGTTGTCAAACAGTGGTATTTTGAGCATGGTAAGCTTCAGAATAGCACCCTTATTTAATAAAAAAAATCTAGTTCTTCCACCTTGAGACATAATGATGGAGGATAAGTTGGATAAAGGTTCAATGTGTGAAGTTATAAATAAACAACTTCAGGAATATGCAGAAACACTAAATATTTTGTAGATCCCTGAACTGCTGCTGAAGCAGAAAGCCCTCACACCAAAGCTGGAGTTGGTGACAAGTTAGGAATTCAGCGCATACCAGCGAAGTGGACCCATTACACTCTGGCATGAAAGACTAGAGCACTTCACACGCAGCCGTACAGGAAGCTGGTGTGCAGCTCATCACATCTGCTGCTGATTGAGTCGTTGGAGGGTCTGTTTTTAAATCAAGTGGCAGCAAATTTGAGGAGGACACACAGACAGCCGGGCACAGATGGAGCTGTGGTGCAGGCTCAAAATGGATAAAATGCAGACTCAACACACACAGACACATTTGAGCTTGGGCCCAGTGCCTAGCAGAAATGTCCCTTTGGTATAAATGCAGGAGACTTAAGCTGCACACCCAAGCCGCTCCCTGCAGCCTTGGACCGGGCCTGGCCCTGATTATGGCTGAGGAGAAGAATCTATCCCCCGGTCAGGTAATTAGGCTGTGTCAGTGGAGCCATGTGCGCTCGGCTGTCTGCACCAAAAGTCACTAATGAGCTGGCCTCCCACCCTCTCACCCCCCAACCCTTTATCCTTGGTTCTTTCAATGGGATAAAACAGATAAAACAGAGAAAGGAGAAAAGAGAAAGCAATGAAATTTTAAATATAATAGGAAAAGTGAAGAAATGAAAAAAATTTATATGGGTTGGTTGAGAGGGAGCCCTGATGTCCAGAAGTGAGCAATGCAGGTCAGCATTCAATCAACAGACCATCTTCCCTTCAGTCCACCGGGAGTCCACTGCAACCTTTGACCCCTGCAGTCAACAGACAATTACAGCTGAGGTGAAATAGGCCTTGTGTTGATCTTGCTGTTGTTCTCAGTTGGCCTCCATAACCAACAAAGTCCAGCTGAGTTGAGAATTGACTGCTAAATGATACGGGTTTCCTTCTGGGTGAGGAAATAACACTATTCAGCCCATCTTGACAGAAAATACCAATACAAATATTCAATCACATCCCAAGCAGTATAAAGAAAGAAAACTGGAATTGTCAACCTTTTTCCTTCCTTTTCTTGTCACCACTGCCATCTGTGGCTCTTTGCCATTCGAGCACAGCTGCAGCAAGGCAGCAGCAGCCAAGATCGTCTGCTGGCTAGAAAATTGGTGGCTAGCTGTGGAGGCAGCCAACCACCGTGGTGAAGAGCGGAAATCCTCAAAAGTTGAGTGCATGTAGATTAGTCTGCATGTGGTTTTGGAAATTTTAAAGCAAAGGATGAAAAATGTTGATTTGATTCGGTCTGAACAGCTCTGCTCATATTGTAATTCAGTCAAATTACAGGAACCAGTAAAAGCTCTTGTCATACCGAAGCTAGAGCAAGATATGTTTTTGAAATGTCAAATTGTTCTGACTTTCAAAGAGAGCCCCGAGAATATATGAAAAAAATCACACCTAGTTCTACATGTACAGCTCAATAAATTGAAATAGAATGGAAAATGTATTTATTTCACTATTTCCAATAGTGAAAGCTATGATTTAGATCCCTTACAAACACAATCATATATTTCAAACATTTATGTCTGTTAGCTTTGATGGTTATGGCTTACATTCAGTGTAACATAACGTGAATTTTAAATGAGATCAGTAAAAAAGAATAACATGCCAGCCTGCTGAAAAGTATGTTCATGTACTGTACAGTATATTCGCTCAACACTAAGTCCATGCTTCATGCTGCACTAATTATTGCACTAATTCATGAATCAATCTGTGCGAGTAAAAAGATTTCAGGAAAAAACGAGTTGATTTAATGTCTCCTTTCAACTAGCCAGTACTATTGGGTCCAGTATTTCATCTTCCTGTTGACAATATCCTTTTTTCTCTAAACTCAGCTTTTCATTATTATTTGGTTATGGCATTTTCACAACAGCCAACTTCATTGAAAGGACATTTTCTGACTTACTCTCCTTGGTAAAAGGGTCAGTGAATGTCTGTCACAAGTTGTCCCTGTGATTGTGTAGGCCATAACATGGCTATAACATAATTAATAAACAGTATATATATAATCTTTTATAATGTGTTTATGAAGTATGTGACACAAATATATTCAATGACATATTACTGTTTGTACTTAATTTAAATACAATGGGCTCATCTGACTCATCTGTTGAACGTAACTCCAAATCATTTGGGGAAAATGCTTTTATCTGTGGATTTTTTCACAGATCATATCTAAAAAATGCTTAGGAAACTGAAATACCTGGACAAAGTGTTAAGTATCATTTGAAAAAGCAGCCAATCCAGGACTGCCCTTCTTTTTTCTTGGTCCTGATTGACTGAACTCCAAATTGTGGAGATAAAGAAGAATGTGGACGATAGCTTTTGTGGTAATGCTCGGATGGTTTCCACTGTGCATATTAATGCATCCTCAAGTATATTTGGTGATTGAAACTATTAAAATAGGCTGTTACAATCATTTTTAGAGAGTGTCTTAAGTATTCACAGATATTAGCTTTTCCAGGCAGTTGTGGTCCCTAAACTCTGAATACAAGGGATCCACTGTAATGACTTAACTTTTTTAATTGAATTACTAAAATAACTTAATTTTCTGATGAGTTCCCATTCATTGACATGCACAGGTATAAAACTGAACAAACTTTAACCAAAACCAGTAGTTAGGGGAGTAAACTTTGTGTCCTTCCATGTAGGCTGCATACATCCTCTGCCCTTCTCTGTGCAGTTCACTCAGGACAGGCTGTCACTCTACAAAGGGTCAACACAAAAAACAGACGACTTAAGAACATGACCTCCTAGAGGGCAAATCAACTTTAGAACACCAAGGTGAAAAAGCAACACCAAGAGAATTTTGTGCAGCCTGAGAGAGAAGATCCAAACTCCAGACAGAAAAACTACAGTTGAGATTTAAGACAGGAAATTCTTTAAGTCTAATGACTAAACCGCCCATTATTAAAGATCCCCTTCTGTTTCATTCCAATAGATGCAACAAACATGCTAAACAAAACCCACATGAGAGATTCTGGGTGCTGTGTAATGAACTCCAGAAACCACGTTTGACATTCCCTGAAGAATATCTGCATAAAACACACACAGTATATGTTTGCCCCTCCTGCCAGAACAGCGCAGTAAACTCTCTCTGCTGGGAACACGAGTGGGAATCTTGGGCCTTTCAGCACTGTGTAACTTCCAGTTCTCAAGAGAGTGTGTGGGCTTTTGTCATTCTGAAGGATCTGGTTTTAATGAAAGAAACCGCTGCGTTTGTAGCTTGATGTCCTGAGGGGACATTTCTCCCAGAGCGAGGACGGCCTCAGCCTCGGCTGCGGGCTTTGAACAACTCACCCAGGCTTCGAGAGCCACTAATTGCTTTTAGACACAAAGATGGAGAACACGAGTCAGTTTCTCCTGTCTTTGCCAGGGCATTTGGTTTAAGCCAGGCTGCATACGAGCAGCTAAAAGCTTTTGATGGTCTCCCATAAACCATCTCTACAGGCACTTGTTGACATTACTGGTGGGAAAAGAAAATCTGTCTTCAGCTTTTCAAGCATGAGGAAGAAACGAATACCCAGAGACTTAATTTATTTATACTAAAAAAACAGAGCAGGGGAGATTTACAAGTTATAGTGCCTCACAAAAGTATTCACACCCACTGAAATTCTTTGTATTTTTTGTCATTCTACAAACACAAACTTCATTTTATTTATTTAGTATCTTATGTAACAGAATGGAGGTGGAAAGAAAAGTAAACATGGCTTTCTGATTCTTTTTGGTTTTTTACAAATAAATATCTGGATGTTGAGTCAACATGTTTTTGAACCCTCTACACACTTTAACTGTATTTAGAGCTGCAAGGTGTTTGAGGTGTGTAACTACATCCAGCTCACTCAGATTGAATAAAAAGCATATCTGAACATCTTTATTTTATTCAAGTCATGAATTTACAAAAAGAATTGGATTTAATTCTGGAAATTTGACTGGGCTGTTCTATGCTTTAATCTAAATCTTTCCAGTATAGCTCAAGCTGTACATTTAGGATTTATGTTCTGCTGATATCTAAGAGAACATTAAGTTAGTCAGAGTGAGAGTTGAGGATGCAGAGGATAAGACTAAACAGAGACAGATGATTCGCTGGCGATCCCTAAAGAGAAAAGAAGAAAAACAAGAAGATGCTGGTTGTAGATGAACTTCCACTCCAGACTCCAGTTTTTTGCAGCCTGTTAAAGGTTTCCTTCCCATAAAGTCCTGTATTTAGCTCTGTTTAAATTCCCATCAGCTCTGACCAGATTCTTTCTCTATGCTGAAGAAAAGTATCACCAAAGCATGATTCTGCCACCACCATGCTTCACAGTGGGTACTTTTGGCAAACTGCTACAGGAATACCCATGGGTTTCCTTGAATAATGTCTTTTTTCTTGTCACTTTCCAACAAAGGTCAGAGTTCTTGGGTGCACAACTAATGTTTGCTCTGCTAACAAATTTTCCTGCCTGAATTGTTCATCTCTCTCATGGGCCTCTGAGCTGTTTCTCTGATTAATGCTCCCTTTGCCCTGCATGTTGCCATTTTTCTTCTTTTTTTGTATAAAGAGATAAACAGTGCTGGGTGAAATGTTCAAACCTTCCTTGGACTTTATTTTGTAACTCAACTCTGCTGGGTAAATTCTCTCTACAACTGTATCCCTGACCTGTCTGCTCTTTCTTGGTCTTTATGATGCTGTTTGTCAAATAATGTTCTCTAAGAAACCTTTGAGGCCTTTACAGAACAGCTACTGTATATTTATACTAAGATTAAACTAAACACAGCCAGGCTGCAATAACTATCTGACCTCTGAAGGCAATTGCTTGTATTGTGATTTTTTTAAGGGTGTGAGAGTAAAAAGGTTTGAAATTAAAAGCATGCAATACTTCAGGGTTTACATTTGTAAAAAAAAATAAATAAAAAAACCCCAGAAAAAAAGCGCTTTTTCTTCTGCTTCATTGTGCTCTACTTTGTGTTGGTCTATCTAGCACAAAAATTCAGATAACATTCACTGTTTGTGGTTGTACTGTGACAAACGCTCACATTTGCAAGCTACTGTTTGCTAATTTCTTAGGTGCTACAGCGTGAGATATCATTAACATATGTTGTTTAATCTGAGTAGAGCCTGGCAGCTGCAGAATGTCACATTTGTTTCTCAGTTAGGTCTGACAACAGATGTCACCGTCTTTGCAGGAAATAACTCTGCAGTAAAGCAAAGCGCCTTCTTATCAATAGGCAGAGATAAGCTCTGAGATGCTGGAGATCACATCCTCTAATGAAACAGTTTAAATCATTTAAAAGATTCAGCCTTTAATCATGACAGCAAGTCAAAAAAAAAAAAACTATCCACGCCAGTCACACATCTAATAAACCAAAGGACACATAAAGAGTTATGGTCCAGGTTATTTAAATATACCCTTGAGGATGAGGTCAGCAGAATACTGCTGGGATGACCTCTGACCTTAGATCAGTCAGAACACCAGGCAATAAGAGGTCAGCACTCCTGCAGAGCTTTGAGTCAACAGCTCTCTTCAAGGCTTCATCTCCCCCAAAGGAAATTGAACATTTGTGATGGTTGATGTGATGAGAGCTGCAGTGTGATGTTTATAATCTGTAAGTGAAGATAGTAATTGTGGCATTTTTTGGTTCACATTGCAGAATATGTACATCACTTAGTTTTTCTTGCATGTGATATTGTTCAAATATTAGATGTTTACACTGAACTACCTTGGAAAAGTAGTTTAATGTTCAAAAGTACACTTCTTGAACGGTTTTTTTTCTTTCATTTTATCACGTGACAAACACAAAATTCAGTGTACTTTATTAGAATTTGCTGTGGAAGATCAATGCAAAGTAATGGATACTGAAGTGGAAGCATAATGATACATGGTTATGACTTTTTACCACAAATGAAAATTTGAAAGTGTGCTGTAATTGCAGTCAGCCCCCTTTATTCTAATGCCAGTAAATACATTTAGTGCATCAAACTGCAAAACACTACTAGTACATCCACACAAAGAATCACGGTGTTGGCTACATCATGCTGAGGATGTTGTTCATTTATAGGGAAAAGGAATTAATTACAGAAAACGGTTGAAACCACTTATCATGTGCCTTCCACTTCACATATTATACATACAATAATAATAATAATAATACAATATTATTACATAAATTGATAAATTTTGTTTGGGTCCAAATGTTAAAAATGACAAAGTACATAAACACTATTTCAAGGTATTAAATCAGCTTTTCCCACTTCAAATTCATTATGCTTTTGCCATCAGTAAAGTAACACTTGTTTGCAGTTAGTTTGAAAACTAGAATTTTAAGAAGTGTAAAAATGTATGCAGCTAATAAAAAAGGGATGTTCTTGAACAGTACAGAGATGTTTTTATCAGACATCAGGATCTGCAGATAAATTGTGCAAATAGATCGTGCAATTTCCATATTATACAGACATACCTGCTTAGGCTGAGCCAGAAAGTTATTGAGTCTAGAGATGCTCCACATCCCGTCGAGGTACTGCTGTGCCTGGATGGTGACGGTGCTCAGAGATCCAGTAAGCTGCCCTCCTGCCACCGTCACCTGCACACTGGTCTTGGACCCTGAAGAGGCAGACGGGCTTTGGGCCCAGCCTGGAACCTTATGCCGCTCCCCCAAAGGCAGGATAGAGCGGTTCGTAGGCTGACCTTTCACTAACTGCTTGGCATGGACACTTGCGGACGAACCAGTGATTCTGGAAGGCTGTTGCTGAGTGGACGTGGTGGGCAATGCTGCCATGTCTGAGCCCAAGGCGAGAACAGGAGAGTGGAGTGCCTGCAAGGCCTCCTTCCTCAGCTGGTGAAGAGGCGTGGAGCAGACCTGGCAACAGTCAGGTTCATGACTCCCAGGTGTTTGGAGCTGATCAAAGAGGAAGGTTGCATATCCAGGGTCCTGCAGGGAAAGAAATTATACAAGTTAAGTCAGGAGATGGAGAAAGTCTGCATCTGCTCATATATTTCATTTAATAGTGTCTGCTGCATTTCAGAGATGCAAGATATCAGTAATGGTTTACAAAATCTGGAGATAAAGAATCTGCCACAAACCTATGATTGGATCATGTAAGAAAAGATTTAAAAGAAATTCTAAAGGAAAGTTTTGGGGAAGGCTAATTCCTCATGAATACATTGAAATATTCCTTCAAATACTTTGTAGAGCTGCAAACTTCAACTTTCAGAGATGGCCTTGTTGTCTTTTCACTTTGTTTCTAAGAAGGCTCCCCAGGCTGTCCATCTCTGCTTAGAGGGAGTGATAAAACAAAGTGACAGCGCTCAAAGCAAAAATAATTTACATATGATAAGTTCCCCAGCATGAAAACACATGATAAACCACAAAAAAGCTGAAGCTAACTAACTCCACAAGTAAGCAGCAGACGTACAGAGCAGTGATTAAATTATTCAAAACATAAGTAAGGATGAAATATAACTTTATGTCTACATACACACCATCAGACATGTTTGGTCTCTTAAGAGGCATAAAGTGGCACTACAGGCTGCTGCCCTGTGGAGTCATGGCCTAAGACAGGAGCTCACAGCCCGCACATAAATGTTTATGAGACCTTTGCTCCGCAGAATCTCTGTGGTGATCAAGAGGAGAGAAACAGTGGGGAAAAACAACAATCTACTGCTCTAATGCAGTGCCACTTAATACAGCTAACCCGGCAGGCACAGAGAGCAAAGAGGCCAGCGGAGGGACTCTAAATCAGCTCCTGGTGAAGGCAGCTCAATACGCAGACAGCCCCGCAAACACCAGCCTTATGAGACATAATGGACACATATCAGCAATGCTTTTCACTGACTGTCAAACTGCTGCCTAATTGAGCTTTTCAGGATAGCCGCAATAAGGTTTACATAAAGGATAGTCGTGCGTGAAGTCATAGCGAGCCAGAGTCTAATGTTAACTAAGTGGCTCAAGTTAATTATTTACCAAGCTGCCTATTTTGCATGTAAACATGAACGGGGTGAAAAAGAAACGTCTCGTTTAGTCTCACTGTAAACGGCTCAGAAACTGTCTTATGGATTAGCAAGTGCAGTACAGTCGAGACGGACATTAATGCTTCAGCCTTCTAGTCTTGTTGAGGGATTTAAAATGTAAGAAGCTTACAGTTAAATGTGAAACAGTTGTGGGAGCTAAATAAGTCGGCCTTGAATCCACAGCATTGTGTAAATGCATTATGTCTGTGAATATTGAATTAATATGTGGCTTTAAATTAACTTTGTAATTCATTGAGGGTTTTCTTTAGCCCACTCAATGTGAAAGTAAACATACAGATGAATATGTACATAAAACCAAACCAATATACGTAACACTTTTGACAGCCATCAGAAAGCTTTTCTAGCAACGCTGGCCAGATTTTTGACCATTTGAATTATTTAGTTTCCAGCCACTGGCCAAGCTTTTAAACAAAGCCCATATTTTTTTTAATATCATAGCTGTGAAACCAGACTGCTCTGCTCAGCTTTGTTGTATGTTTGGAATCACTATCCAGTTGGATCATCAAACCATATCTAAGTATCTCTCCATCCAGGAAGAACCAAGGTTAAAGTCTATCATAGAGCTGTCAGTACAAACAGAACAAAATCACTCTGGGAAAGGATTTGCTGTTAGAGGAGACACAGGGTTGAGATGTTTGGTCTAATTAACTATGCTTAAAGTCGTAGACGATTTCAACAACTCTGCCATGTATGATAAGAAGAGAAGTCAAATTTACAGCTGAATTTATGCCAGAAGCTTGTCGATGCTTGAATGGTCCAAATGCATCGCTGGGAGCCCAAAATCACGACCTATCCAGAGTGCACATAAACTGCTCACCAGAACTGTATTTTCACCCAGGCAGTGTATCTAAAGACAAACAGGACAGATCCACTGACAGAAGATGAAACGGTTTATTACAAAACAGAGTGCAATGTGATACCGAGCCATAGAAAACACCGCTGGCAGCTATTTTTACAGTTTGGCCTCGCTTCATGTCCACGTTTCCGTATGCAGGAAATTGAAGGAAAGTCGTAATAAATAAGCCCCGCCCCTTCACCCTTTACCCTCCGACCACTCCTTTACCCACTCGGGGGACTGGTAGATGAAATCAATGCCCGTCTTCCTCTTCATGCATTGTTAGGCATTGATTTAGGGGAGCAGTAAAAACGAAACACAAAGCTGAGCCCATCTGTTATTCAGTTTGGCTTCTGGAGGTTAGAGAGTGGGCCTTCTCCTGTAAAGCTGTCCATAAGCTTTATGCCCAGTGGTGTGAAGAAAGGGTCACGGCCGCAAGGCAGGATAGGTGGCACAGATTATGAGGATGATGATGATGATGATGTTGAGGCGAATGATGTGATTAAACTGAAGGCCACAGAGGAGAAGAGGTGAAAAAGCGATAGAGGACATCAAGAGTGGCACATATTTCACACAGGTCTGGTTATAGAAAAATTTCAAGAGCTATGGTGGTATAAAAAAAAGCTTTTCTCCCTTCTGAAAATACCTTTTTGTTCGTCACAATCAAATGTTTCAGATCAAACCAATTTTAATATCAGACAAAGATAACCTGATTTTATTTATTAAGGGGAAAAAAGTATAAAACCAACCTGAACCTAAACTTGGTTTATGACTCCAGCACTTCTAACAAGTTTTTCAAACCAGGAAGCAACAAAACGTCACCAGACCATCTCATTTCTACTACCATGCATGATCATAAATATGATGTCTGGGTCGCTGAGCTTCCAAATTGTTCCAGTTTTATCTTGTCAATCCACTGAACATTGTCTAGTTGATCATCAAGAATTTGTTTGGCAAATGTGAAAAGGGTCTTTGGGCCAACATTACTTTGTGCTCTGAAGTGCTGTAGATGTTGGTTTGGGTTCTTTTGTGACTTTCTAGATGAATCATCAATGTGCTTTTGAAATAGTTTTGTTCCCTATTTTGTAAGAATCACTAATAATTCTTAGTGTGGTTCACAGAAGACCTAAAGCAAGAGAAATGACTTTGTGAACCATTTCCGATTGTTTCTCAGCTGTTCTTGACTTTCTTTAGCTCTGCACATGATGTATTGCCTATTCCAGGTTGTCAGACAGGTTCTATTTAAATGCTTTCTTGATTTAAAAGGCCTGTGAGAAATCAGGCCAGGGTGTGGCTTTTGAAACTTAACTATCCAAAACACGTGGTCAGTCAAAGTGTTTATGATCTAACAGGAGATGAATGCTTTTCTTGCATGGGGTCAAATTGGTTTGGATATTCTTTTAACGTCAATGAAATCATCATTTGAAAACAGAAATGTTGTGTTACTCAAGTTATTTTTGCCTGGTTATAAAATACTTCAACTATAGGTAGCAGCTCAAACGCTTTTCTCATATGCTGTTTTTATCCTGCTCCAGCTAAACGCTTGAGAGCTTATCCATAGGCGTAAAGTAGAAGCATGGAGCATATGATGCATGAGTGCGCAAGCCCCAAAGCCATACTGTTTCTTTTATTATCCGTTTGATATATTACTGACAGGTGCAAGTGGGTGTGAAGGGTAGCATCGCTTCAGAGAAGTATGTAATGCAAGGCTTCGGTGCAGTCCGAATGCTCAAAGCATTCCCCGCGCAAGGCGTGGAACCTCTGCAGGTCTTTGCGGCCATTGTTAATACGAGAGCTGGTTTTGGTTTCCAACTTGCGGTTTCTAACCGTGGAGAGTGCTAGATTGCTGTATAAGAGGTTCAGGGAGAGGTGGGAGGAGGCAGGCAGGGGTTGTGGACCTTGCCTGGAGGCGTGTGGATGGTTGTGTTGGTTTACTGCCTGTCAGTGGTGATCTTTATTAAACTCTGGGGACAAATCTAGTCAGATACTGTGGCCTTATTATGGAAACAAGCTGCACTGAGCGCCATGGAGAGAGAAAGCCCAGCCGGTGGAGTGAACCCTTCATGGTCCTTGGAGACTGGAGTTTGTCTTCGTCCCTCACACTAACTGTGATGAAAACCAGGGCGGCGGCAGCAGCAAGAGAAACGAGCCAACTGTCTCCATGGGTTGATGGAGAGTGTCATCACAGACAGGCCATGCCCAGAGGCTGATGGAAACAAGTTCAGCCGCAACCACTTATGGAAGAGAGCACCGGGAGAAAGATGGACGGGATTTCTCTGTGTGCAAACAGAACTGAAATCGCACCTCATTTACCTCGTCTTATCGCTGCACCCTTTCTCTGCCCAGGCAAAGCAAAGACCTGCCATCTAACTGTTTCTACATTCAGTGTTTGATGTAGCACTGATGTGGAGCACCGGGCCAGATCCAACCAGCTGACCTAAATCAAGGGAAGGTCACAGTGATTTGAAATGCATGAGGCCCCTCGCTTGCCGAGACACTTTTAGGCACGCTCGATTGAAAGCAAAATACTCCAGGACACCATATTTTCTATTCCAGTTGAGCTCGACAGATATTTTCCAAGCATGAAAGCTCACTGTGACCCTCTCCAGGAATGGAAGAAAGAAAATGAAGTGAAATTGTTTCAATCTGCAGACAGGATAGGAAGGAGTTTTAGAAAAAGATTGAGATGTTCGTAAAAACGTCACCTAAAAGAGTCTGAGTTTATTTAGTCGACAGGTTTCTGTGATTCATAGTGTCCTGCTAAAGTATTCAATTTTGTCACATTTCATCACATTATAACCACAGACCTCAAGGTATTTATTGTAATTTTGTGCGTTAGACCAACATAAAATGGTGAATTATGCCTGAAAAGTGTTTCATGTATTTATATTCAATCTCCCTGAGTCAATAATTTGTGGAACCACATTTTTCAGGCAGTTTTAGGTCCAAGTCTTTTGAAGTATTTCTAAACGAGCTTTACACATCTAGAGGTGGAAATTTTTGCTCATTCTGAAGCAAAGCCTTGTAAGTTCAGTGGGTGCGGATATTTTCAAGTCTAGACTTTTACTTGGCCATTCCAGTAGTCACTGGGTGAGAGGTAAATCCCAATAAATTTACAAAATGTAAAAAAGTTTAAAGGGACAGAATACATTATCAATTATATGAGTTGACATTAAGGAATTCACAACTGTATGGTCCATTCTCTGTCTTTCTCGTTAAATTGAAAAATAACCCTTTTTAGCTCCTGATTTAGATCTAATTGCTCAATCACTCCTCATCCCCTTCCTTAACCTCCCATTTATTGTTCTACCGGTACGGAAATATTCCTGAAAAGTAGTAAGTACAACACCACATTGCTTTATATCTTATTCTCACACCAGTGCCAGGCCTGTTTACACATCACAGTTCTTAAGTACTTCCTACCGACTGCATTTCGTATAAAATCAAGACCACACAGAAACTGTCAAACCTTTTCAGCTTCTAACTTTCCCTGAATGTAAGAAAATCATCTGTTTACTCGACCTGAGACACGTTGACCTAAAACGCACAGACCCTCGATAGATTGGTGCCCCAATAAACCACAGGAGCCCCCCGTCCGGGTCCCAGGGTGATCACGGGAGCATGAGGCTGACTCGTTTTCCCACAGGTTAGCTCGGCTCACTCTGACAGCCAAGTTGGAGAAAAACGAGCACAGCTGCTGGCCTTGCCCCGGGTGAACACAGAGCATTAAGGCAGATTACGTTCCCAAGATAAAAGCAACACATCCAGAGGTGTAATCCCTCTCAGACTCCTGCTCCATCTCAGCTCCGGAAACCCACCAACTCTGCTCAGATTCCCTGAGTTCGCCTGTGGCTCTGATTAGAAATCAGGTAAAGCTTTTAGAGTCACAGCAGATTGGGGATGCAGACCATTAAATTTAACCACTGCCTGCTCGGAGGCAGAAACAGACAATGACTCAGGATGTCACACTAGCATGCTATTTAACTGTGGGAACGCCTTTGGTGGAACACAAAAAGGGACGGCACAACAAATCACATCAAACAGATGTTTGCCCACGGTCTGCTGACTTGACAATATTAAACAAACCTGTAATAAGACTTTCCCCAAACAAAGCATCTCAGAAAACACAGGAAGACTGTCATTACCTACCTGACAACAGCCTCGGAGAAAACAAGCGGACAACCGCAGCAACAAATTCAATCATCTGCAGTGGATGTGAGCAGGAACACCACCTGCTTGATTCATCTTGAGGATTTTACTGTAGAAGTTCAGAAGCTGTCACAAAAACACAAAATCTTATCAAGTAGTTTTGGTCTAGTTTCTAGTGCAAATACTAGTTTCTAGTATTCTAAATGTCTTAGAACACTTGGACAAACCTAACTTACAAGTAACTTTTCAGCAAGATGTAGGACCTAGTTTTAAGTCAGTAACGTCTTAATATTGATGAAAAAGTATTAGATCCATTGGCAAATTATTTCACTGATAATATGAGAAAAATATCTTATTATAAGTGAAATAATCTGCCACTGGAACTAGCATATTTTCCATGAAAAATAAGGAATTATTTACTTTAAACCAGCTCCTATTTCTTCCTGAAAAGTTACCCGAAAGCTAATTTGTCTTAAGTTTTCTAAGGTATTTATACTAAAACATAGAGGAAAAAAAACATAAGATTTTTTGTTTTTGCAGTATAAGAGTGGAAGTCACAACTACTTTAAAGTAAGGTTTTCAAATAAGCAATTTTCCTTTTAAAAATGACTATTTCAAACTAGCTTCAGAACAAAGCACCAGATCATAATCCCTTCTCCAACCCATTTACCTTGTCAGGATTTGAGAATCAGTCTTCCTTTAAATGAGCATCTAAATCATCGCGTCTGAAGACTCAAGAAGAGCCCAGGGACTGATGACAGCCCTCTGTCTTCTTGTCGTTTCTTTCTTTTAAGCTGGCACTGAACTGCTCACAGAATGCAAATAGGCTTTATCCTCAGTGATACTTTTAACACATGATAGCACCACCTGCCCGTAACATCACACTGTGACACAGGGGGGAGCAAACCAGCCATTTGATGAAGCACACAAAGATTTAACAGAAAAGAAAAGCTGTGACCTTCTTGTCCTCCTGGCTGACATGCTCTATTTTGGGGAATTTCATGCACTGTGATACATCTCAGAGTAACCTACATTGCAGTCTGCAGTTCCCCACGACGTGCATTACCAGAGACATCACTGTCCGTCAAATCTGAAAAGGCTGTGAGTTTTGTTGACCTTCAACTTCATATGTGATCACTCATAGATTTTTGCTAAACCATACCGAAATCACCACTGACTCAAAGTGCAGATGTGTCATCTCTCCATATGGTCGACTCATTTAACAGTTACTGCTCCTCCTTTCAGTGGCCACTATACACTATTTGAACTCGTGGAGCCTTGGGTTCGCTTCCCTTGAACTTTTTCACATATGCAATGTATTTTGTTTTGATTTATGTGAAAGAGAAACACAAAATAGTGTCAAATTGCATTCAAAACTGATAAAAATAAAGTTTCTTCTTATGAACTGCAGCCAGCTTCCACATCTCTGCTGGAGAAAAGCAACCCCAACATCATGATGCTGCCACTACACCTGTTGTTTTGCATGCACTAAATAGGTGACTTTGTGAGCAGTTAGATGCTTTGTATTTGATTTAAGGGGATGGGAATAAAAAGGCACTAATTACAAATTAATACTGAATCCCCTGTATTTCCCTTTGTATATAAGAGTAAAGGGAGAAGAACAAAAATACACATAAGATTATGAAAATATAGCAAAAATAAATATGAAAACCATACATAATTTTCCTTCCATATTACAGTTGTGCACATAAAATCCAAATAAAATAGATTAGGATTGTGTCACAATAATAAAGAGAGTGAATATTTCTGGAAGGCAAGGGAGAAAATGCAAAAAATATGTTCATGTTTATATACTGTATGTGTGTGTATGTTTATGAAGCCGTCTCTCACACCCATCCATCACTGTAGCCTCTCACCACTTGGCCATTTAATTACCTTTTCCTGTTCTCTTGTGCACTTAAAGAAAACAAGCCTTTTCAGACTGTTTGGACAGACTTCATTCTTCCTCTCCCCCACCTTTTCAATATCTTTCTCTGCTTCTCTCTCTCTCTTTCTTTCTGGAAAGGCAAGGAGGCCTCAGCTGGCTCAAGCTCTAGGTGTCTCAGCCCAAAATCCATCAAGCTTTCATCAGCTTTGACTGGGGTCAGAGTGTTGCAGGGCTAAGACAGATTCACCACTGGTAGGAAGGGAGACAGATGCAAGAAAGGATGTCTCAATTAGACATCTGGTGGTGACTGATCATTAGTTTCGTTCAATATGCGTCTGATTGGAGAGATTAAACAATGCTTGCACAGAGGAAACAGCCATCGTTGTGAGAATTGCTGGATTTCTAACTGAAATTGTCCAGATCTCTTTTTTTCCCTTAAAAAACATATGAATCTGTGAACTAATTTCATAGTAAGTCAGTAACAGGCCAATATTCATGCCCCCCCTTTTTTAAATGTACATTTAAAAATGCAATGTTTCAGTTAAATAAGCCGTTATCAATTCTGTTTCACACTTCATATTCAAATTAGTATTCCCATACCATCTGCTTGAGCTTGCTTGCTTGTTTTTTGTCTAAGTGCCCACTCTATTCCACATGTTTCTCGTACAACAGTGCCACCAGCACAGCCATCCTTGTTAGTCAAAATCATTTTCATACTGTAAGAAGCGCTGACAACTGCCTGCTTTTCCACGGCAGTTTGCTTAGCAGGAAAACATTCTGACTGGGAATTGCAGCGCTCCCAGTTCCCTGCAGTTTACTTAGAGGGGAAAACAAAAACAAACTGCTGCCAAGGGCTTATGGCGACTAATCTCCATTCGTGGTTAAAATGTGGCTGCAGTGAACACTAGGAGCGTGTGTTTTCAGTAGTTAATTATCAAAGGAAAAAAGGGAGTTGCTCATGCTTAAACTGAAGTAATTACGTACAGCACATGCATCCTCTGGACCAATAAATGTAAAAGAAATACATCACATCACATTTACATCAACATTTAAATTGTGTTTTTAAATTACAAGTCACACATTTAGAGAACATGTGGAACGGGATGATTCTTATGCACTTGGTATGGGCCTGTTTATAGCATCAATGTAAAAACAGCATTTTCAAAAGCAAAAACCACTAAAATTCTGAATGAAATCACAAATAAAGCCACAAATAGTTATCAAACAACCATTTTTCATTAATTAGAATCTCTGCAAATATGGAAGTGGCTCTAAGTATCTGGCCAATCACATGCTAATGTTAAAGGACATAAAATGTTAAAATCAAAACATACAAGGACCTGTGGGAATATGTCAATAAATTCCTTTAAAAATTAAAGACAGTAAATTAATCCTTTTGTCCTTTTAAAGCCAAACTTTAAAGAGCATAAAACTAATAATCTCAGTTTTTATCACAATGATCCCCTTCTAAGTTGTATATCCAGTTCAATATAAAAAGCCACAATGAGGGAATATAAAGATGAAAATCATTAAAGTGAGTTGAAACAAGCTTCCCTCAATCATTCTCCTATAATGTGCTTTTATGATCCATGATCCTTTGTGTTTCCTTCCAGTTTTCCCAAGATATCCAATATACATAACATCTAAGAACATTCATTTTAGTGATATACGTATATTTTGCTTTTTGGTGATTGAAAAATAATCCAGTTTCTATTATAATTGTTCCACTGCATGCAGCCATTTTTGTTTGAAATTTGAGTGCAAACAGCATGAAACTGCTCAAGCTTACACCGAGAATTTCACACTGGCTCAAGCCTAATATGAACCTGACTTTATGTTCCTGTTGTAATAAATAAATATATACTCCTGGATCTGACCAGATTGCTGGGGAGGTGGGGACAAAATGATGTGCTGAGTATCCTTCATTATTAATTCTGTCCACTTCTCCCTCCAATAGACAGTATGGTGATTATCCTGGAACGCTGCCACTATAAAGGATAAATATTCATATTTTTCTGTTGCTGAGAGTGTCTGAGTTTCAGTCCCCCTCCCACCGTCTCTCTCCACAGAATCATGGTGGCTCAGTAGGTTCAGTGTGTGGGGAGAGAAGCACATAATGAGGCGCAGTAAGTGCTTATTGTTGAGAGTGGCACTTTTTTTATTTGCCTGATGTCTCAATTTTCACCTACGAGTTCCTGCACCAGTAAAGATATGTGAGCGACGGGCAAATTGGTTAACATCATAAATGTGTAGGGGTTATAGGAATACTCATTCTAGCTCCTTATATGCTAAAATCCTGAGCTGGGCTGAGCCTTCCTGCCTCATCCACATCCAGTCTGCAGAGCGTTGTCGCATGGAGTGACACACATTGTGTCTCAGAACAATGCAGCAGCAGAGTCAGTCTGGTAAAACATTATAGTGTAGGTACACCACAGAGGGGGGGTACTAATTTATCATAAAAGATGTCATTACCATGCCAATAACTTGTCAGAGAGCACAATTATCTCTAATAATAGAAACACAAAACATCAGGCCAGAGCTTTCAGTCAGGGATGATGTATTAATGGAAAACTGTTGTGTGTTTATAAAAAAAAATCCACACTGACAGCTGGCAAGAGTAAAAGATAGAGATAAAACAAAACAACGAAAGATAAGCTCCAACCAGAATCTAGTTTTTCTTCTGCTAATTGAGAAGTCTAGACACATTTTGTGAATCTCGGTGAGATAAGGAAGTAGGCTGAACTGTCTCTGTGGAGAATAGCACAGGCTAATCCACTTATTGACTCTGCAAGATTTTCATTCACCATCACTGAAAATGCTTAGCTTATCAAAATTTTTCCACACGCACATTTTTTCACTTTGTGTTTTAGGAACAATAGCATCCTGCAAACAGAGTCGTGGGCTGCAAGTCAAAGCTCCTAAAACATTTTCTCCAAAAAATTGAAATATGCAAATTCAGACATAGTTTTCTACAATTTGGTGTCACTCTCTGCAGTTATCTCCTCTATAACTCACAGCATGTCCAAAGAATATGATCAAAATTAATTTTATTTGTATTTCATTTGATTTTAGTAATGAAATCATTCAAAGGGTTGCCTGATGCAGCAGTTATCATCATGGGTTTAAATCCCAGGACAATCATTTTATGTAAAGCCATGTGCATGTGTTGGCTTTCTCCAGGAACTTTGGCTTCACTCCACAATCCAATAACATGCCTGTTAGTACATCACTCTAAATTACCCTTAGGTGTGAGTTTAAAGGAGCTGCAAAGATCAACAGCTTCGATTTGAGAATCTGTTAATAAATCTCTCCATTTAGGGAAGAGAGCCAAGAAGAAAGTCACAAGAAAGGATTAGAGTTCATCACAATCAGTGCAGGGCAGTGAACATGTGCAAAAAGCTGCTATTATTCGATTAGATTAAGCTTTAACTTTTTACATGCAAAATACTAAGTGTGGCATTTTGAAACATGTGGGGGTAAAAACGGGTGGTGGCAGTGTCATGCTGTGGTGACATATTTCTTTAGAGGAATAAGGAAACCTACACTAGATAAGACTTGAGGCTGAGGTGGATGTTCTCCTTCCAGCAGGAGATCTTCCCAAACATGCAGCTAGAGAAACAACGGAATGTTTATATCGTATCACAATGATGGTCTAGTCAAAGTTCGGACCTAATCCTATTATAAATCTCTGCCAGCACAAAAAAGTTGATGTTTAAAATGCTCTTAATCTATTCTGACCAAGCATGAGTTTTTTTGCAAAGGAAAATTTGACAAGTCTTCGTGACTTGTATAGGATCGATAAATCGAACTCAAATTCCAAAAACAATTGCAGTGATGGATGAGTCCACAAAGTATGGACTCAGCTGAGTTAAATACATTCACGTTACACCCTTTATACTTTTTTTAAAATTGAAAGTCAACAATAATTTTCCTCGTACTTCACAATTACTCTCCTTTACGTTGGTGTGCCACACAACACCCTAATAAAAAATGCAAAGGTTTGTGGTTGTAAAATGACAACCATGCTTTGTGAATACTTTTTCAAGTGTGTATGTCAGAGGCACCGACATGGGAAACCCTGAAGTCAGTGCTTTCTGTCTGCTCACCTAAATTGTCGGAACAACAGATCTCAGAAAAAGTGGAGGAATTCAGATTGATGGGAAGACATGTAATCCTTAGACTGCAGCTTAGACGGCACAAGAAGACGCAACATGATGACAGAATGTGTCAAAGTGAAAGCTTTCAATCTGGAATGTGATTTGTATATTTTGTTGAATATTACAACACTATTTATATGAGTTGGTCTGTTGCTGTATTCATGAATGACACTTATTACTGCATATAATAGAATCAAACAGGTTTGAGCAAATAACCACAGAAGACAGAGACTTATGAGACTAAGACAGGGATACAAACCTAAAGGTATCAAGTGTAGGATGCAGTTTCATCTCCTTGCCTCTCAAGAGTTTCTTCTTACAACTAATGACTTCATGCAAGACTGAATAACATGCTACAGCCATACTTTTTTCAGACACACATTCACAAAGTCAGATGTGAAGCAGATCAGGGGATGCAGAAGCACGCCCTCACCATGCTCAAGGTTTGATTGTTGGAGCGAAGGGGTCAAAGGGCAGCTAATTTCACAACTCACTGGGGTCAGCTTTGGTGTGGCCTTCTGCCAGAGATCGAGAACCCCAACTAAAGCCCTGTCAAGAAAGACAATTGAACTCCGACCTCCGTGCTGATGGTGTTGACCTCAGACAGAGAGCACACACGTCTTAATCTGGGTCATGGAGAGAAGATCAGGTCCCCCACTGCCAATCTGGAAACTACACGCTGAAGGAGCTACTGCTGGTGTTTACCGTCTGGTTTCTTGTTCATCCAATCAAACCATAAAAAAATGGCACAAATAACAGGAAACAGTCCATCTTTTTCTTATCCAGGATATTGTTGTGGTCACTCAGGCCTGTGTTAGATGAACATTTAAGATCACGGCATGTATCCTTGTGGATGGGTTGGACATTTACCTTGTTCTGATTAGTCATAAGGATCAGCTGAAAACTTGGCAATTAGTATGTAATGAGTAGTATTGTCATAGCAGGTGCAAACAGGCTTCACTCAGAGGTTAGTTCAGATCTGTAGCAACATGGACTGCTATAAAAGAGCCTTTCCATCCCTAACAGAAACATCTATAATAACTCTGTAAGAGCTCTCATTGTCCAGGTTTCGTCTACATTTAATTTGTATGAATGTTTGCAGTATTATTTAATTTAATTTAATGTCAATACTTACAACAAATCACTAAATTAGAGTAAACTTGCACTAAGTGAAGTAAAAGTGGCCCTGCCTGACCTTGGGATCTCACTCTGCTAGTTTCTTTTCTGATTGCTGTGAATAAAGGCCACTAGTTCCTTTTCCCTCTTTCTTCTCTTTATTGCTGGGCAATTAGTTGGGCTTTCTGTTAAGCAGCTAGGCTGCCGTTGATTACTTAACTCTTTACTACCTGAATCTTTTATCAAATGCATAACACATTATTATCCAACAGACTCAAAAATTTACACAAACTGGTCATTTGAACAAAAGACATGTAGGAGACAGAAATGTAGCTGTTAAATTTGCACATTAGCAAAATCTGAATGAAACGCACCACTAGGTGGCAGTAAAGAACTCCAATATGTATGTGTTGTATATGCATAATGAGGCATTAGAGGTATAAATACATACATCGCCCTAACTTTGTGGTAGTTCGAGGCAAATTTGTGACAATACTCTACAAGACATTAACACAAAACAATCGTAGTTTTAAAACAATGTTAAAATAAAAGTGATGAATGAAACTCCTTTAGTTTCCACTTCATGATTGTGTTATTTGATAAATGAAATATTTTCAAAGTCAGCCAAGTTTGGCTAATTTGTATTCAACTGCAACGTGTAAAAGCCGCTTTTCAGCCAGCTGACCAACTGTCTGCAGTAAGGAGTGGAGGAAGGGAAGTGCTTGTGCTCCATAAAGACGATAGCTCAGACATTTCTCTAGCATCTCTGTTAGAAGATTTTAAACTATAAGAGCATGTCTAAAATGGTAATGATTTTGAATAATGCCTAACGTGAACTGACAAGGTCTTGTCCTTTTTTTGACTTACTTGTTTTTCTTACCTGATATTTCATCAGCGCTCTCATAGCTCTCCACTGATCAGAATTTCCACAAAGCTGCACTCTAAAACAAAGCTTTATGCAGCTCTATTCTGTGCCTGCGCCGTCCTGTTGTAAAGATCTACAGAACGTGTGTGATGGATGGATAAAATTATTTGACACCTCCAGCCTGACGGAAAAGGTATTGTGATTGAGGTCTAGAGATCACCCAGAGAGAAGGAGTGTCTCGCTTTTATGATTAACATCATGCCAAAAAGGATTTCCCTTCCTAAACAGAGACATGTGAGGCTGCCAGCCAACGGGACACGGCCAGATGGGATGTCTCTCAGATCTCCTGCACTGTTTTAGAGACAAAAATTACCCAAACCTGTGTCAACAGCTGGGAAAGGCATCCCCCTGCTGCGCTTTGTGAAAGTGATAAAAATAACGCCGTGAAGTATCCCACTGTGGGTTACACCCAGAACAGGTCTGTTTTTCCTGACTGGGAGGGTCACCATCAGCCAGAGCTGGACCTCCAGCCAACATACATCAAGGCAGCACTTTCCTACTCCTCCATTTTCGCCCCTGTCCTTTCCTGTTTTGACAGGAAACAGGAGATGATAACATAGTCGCACAAAACAAGCAGAGATTGCGTCCGACCTGCTGCCATGCTGTCCTCGTGTGGCAGAGGATGTCTGTTTTCTTTAAAGAGGCTCGTGTCCAGGCATTAAAAAAATATAACACAATGATGTGTTCCAAAAACACCACAGAGGAGCATGCTCACAGACCTGATGTACACCTGTTGTCCAGAAAAGCTTTCAAAAGTCTGCCGCAGTCCATTGTCCAAAATAAACCGCCTGAGTCACAGACACAAGACTGAGACAGGAAAGATTTAAGCAGCAGTGTTCGCTGAGGGGACCCAAACATCAAACTTCAAGGGTAAGCAGAGGATAAACGTCTCGCAGAGAGAGGAAGGGTGGAGAGGGGAGTGGTTCACGGCTTGGATCGCCTGTCCGAAGCTCTTTTTGAAATCTGCGTCTTTTATGTTGTCAGGAAGCACACCACAGTAAGACACAACAACCAGGGTGACGGAGCCATTAGAGATGGCTTTGTAGACGGTGTGAGAATTTCAAAGGAGTGAGAAACTTTGATTGCCCTTTTTGATCCCCCACTAGCCTTTGTTTATGAGCTAATTAAGCATTGTTCCACTGCTCCAGGGGTCTTCAGCTCTCCATCCAAATAGCACCATAGCATGACTTTTAAAAGCTACTTTATTGCTTTTATGACACCCTCTGGCCTAACAATTAGAATGGGAATTACTTTTTATATTACAATCTAGTGTGGGAACCACCTTCTGTCAGGAACGTGCAATTAGTTTCTAAGTTGTGCAAATGTTTGCGTGCCGAGTACACAAAAGAGACAGACACACAGGCGAACACATCAGATGGGTCAAATTCAGTTCAAACCTGGTCTGTGGTGTCGGCATCTGTGGGAGTTCAAGTGTGTCCAGCATTCAGCCCTCGGCTGGACTGCGCAGCCAAAACATCTCTGCTCTCACAAAGAGATGAAGACATAAAGGCCCAGCATGGGGCAAAGGAGCACCGAGGGGTCAGCCTTGGACCAAAGGGGAAGGAAGGGGGCAACATGGACATGGTAATGACCATGTGACTTTGGTTCACAAGGCCAGCGGAAATGTTAAGACACATCTGAGCAAAAATGTGTTTACCTATTTTTGTCTGAAAGTCACACGTTACTAGAGACGCAGGTGCATCACAGTGACGTAACAATATCATTGAAAAGCTTAGCTGTTCAACTCAAATAGATAAATTCCTATAATATATAGATTCATTACAAAATATTTCAGATAATTTTGATAATTGTATTTCTTTAAAATATCATAAGACAACAGAAAAGATTTTTAATACAAAATATTATCCCTGATGTGACTGACACAATCAAGGAGAGACTACTGACAGATGTCCATCAGACAATGACTGACATCCTCCACAAACACAATCATTGCTACAGAACAGACAGGGTTCTGTGTCCTGGCATATAAATCGAAAGTAGAGTGGAAGGAAAAAGTAAAGCGTGGTAGAAAATCTAGTACAGTACATGGGCTTCACCAATTAGTGCGTGAAGGTCAGTATCATTCCTTGTGATCTCCTCCATGTCATGGAGGGGATCACATTTATGAAATGTAACACGAGTTACATTTAAGATCTTGATGAAGTGGATCATTTCAGGAGAAAAAGGTCTGTCTGCATATTGCTTAAATGTGAAATTGCTTTAAAAACAGTGAAGATATAAAACCACACGTGTTTGAAGAACCCATACTGTTAGTTTCAGTATATTCAACTTACATTTTTGGCCGCAATAAATGTAATAATTGAAAAGCTGTAAAATTATGATTTCTGCATAAAATAATCTATAAATATGATATGTTAAACATTGACCTTTAAAAAACATCATATCAGGTACAACATATTTGTAAAAAAAAAAAAAAAAACACTTCTAAATCTCATTTTAACTATGTGAATAAGAGGAAAATATCAAAGGTGTGAGCAGCACAGCATTAACTCCTGTTCTCACCACTAAAACGTAACAGGAATTCATCAAATTCACAAGTGCAGGTGTGCTTCCCAGGAACTTCCACCCCTTTAGTGCCAGGAATCTGTTGAGGGACAGCATTTCCGTGTTGCACAGACATGTTCAAAGGCATTCCAGTGATGTTTTCGTTTGATGCATAAATTTAGAGCAGTAAACAACAGTTACGATCTGTCATTTTGATTTAGATGTCACCGAGACAAGAATTACTTAGGACCCCTGAAGCCTGTTTCAAAGATTAACTGCAAACCCAAAATGCACAACCTAAAGATGGCCCAAAGATCGACACGCAGGTATGAAACCCCAACGAAAACCAACTTGAAATGAAAGTTAAACTTTGAGATAACTTAACTTTACTAGATTCATCCACCAAACAAACATTTTAGAATCCCCAACTATTAGTATTTCATGCCTATTAAGGCATTTTTAAATGACTGATATAAAAGACAATCATCCATCAAAAGAACACAAAAAGATACAAGCTTTTTTCCCCAACAATGAAAAAAGAAAATCTTTACTGAAGAAACTCTGGTTATAATGGTATCAGATTATTAAACACTAACAAATGCCTAATCTTTAACAACTCAAAACACACAAAAAATCTTGACTTTCCTAACTTAAATTTTTTTAAAAAAAAAGGTATTTGGATAAGAATAAACGTGGGGAGCCACATAACAGCCCACACTCTTCGCAGGAAATTCTGCAAGCTTGATGTCACTCTCAGCAGGGGAGCTGTTTGCTTCACTGGGGGGGTTTGCACCACAAAGTTCCCTGAAGAAGCAGGATGCCTCATCTTTTACAGGCGATGCTGAGGTGAGCAGGAAATGTAGAGAGACGGGAAGAGGCAGTTTGAGACTCGTAAACAGAAAGGTTTAAGTTTAAGTGCTTGACACACATGAAGGAAATAAAGCAGCCCAGAGCTCTCCACCAAAGAGAGTGACATCATAAAACAGAACGGCGACAACAAGAGGGGAAGCATAAAGGACATATCTATTAATGGGAGGCCGGTCATAAAAGAAAGGAGATGGAAGGTTTACTTCAACAAGCATCAGCTGGGAGTCATGACAATCTCAAGATGTCAACATTTTTAAGGCAGTAAAGCTCTGCTATTTGAATATAAATTTAATTATCCATGTGTGGCTGTTTTTAGGAACATCAGCAACTCTTGGTCCAAGTCATTGCAGACAGGAGAGCAAAAGACAACAAAATATTTGGTGAAGTGAGCAGTTTCATTTGGATGTGATGGCAGGATGCTTCCTGGGAGTCTTAAAAACAGCTTTTGTTGTTTCTGTGAAAGAATAATAGGAAACCAGATTCAAACTGCAAACACCATTTTAATTTAATATCTTTTTGGCTACATTTTTGTCAACCAGTTGTTTTTAAAAATCTGCCAAATAAACCAATATTAACAAGTGTTTATGTGTTATATGATGACATTAGACTCAACATAGGGTGACTGTCTCAGTGATAGAGTAGTTGTTTTGCAATCATAAGGTTGTAGGTTCGATTCCAGCTTCCTCCTGTCACATGTTGATTTCCGACCTATGGTATATTGTTGGAAAAATTTGTGCGCATGTTGGTGAATTTGGCTCTGGTGAAAGTTTTCTGCTGCAAGAAAAACATTTCAACATTTGCACTGGAAAATGTTTCAACACCTTCTGACTTCTCCCTGGTCACCACAGTGTTGTTTTATTAAAAGAAGAATTTTAACAGGCAAAAAGTCAAAAAAGTGCCATTTAGATACTCTATTTCCTAAAAGTACAGAAGTTTGCTGAACTGCTTCAAAGAACCTCAGGTGCCAATCTCAGAAAAGCACACACCTACTGCATCTTTATTGAGTGTTTCTTCAAAAAAAAATCCATTATGAAAATCCATAAGGCTGCAGATGACCTTTTCAGTGCTCTGCTTGTTGAGAAATTCAACAACACATTTTTTTATGGAAATAAAACCAACTTGGCTGCCATTTTGCAGAATGAAGGGCTATGCCATTTCCTTTCAAATGTCAGCAGACAAATTATTATGTCAGGCCATTTAAGGCTGAAAGAAAAATGCTAGGTGAACAAACAGCTTTCTTTTCTAAAGCAATGTGTCGTAATGATTTGGAGCAAATCTAGAATGCAGGATATTTCCATAAAGGGGATTGAAATGTAATTTATTTCCATGTCCTTGAAAGCTTAGAAAGTAAAAATCTAATAACTAGCAAAACCATCTGAGCTTTACAAACATAAAAGCAATGTCCAGCCACAATCTCCAGCAAACAGGTCACCACCAGATATGTCTGTGTGTCACATTGAGGACAAAAGCCTGACTGTAATAATGCAATCATAAATTGGTAGCAGTTACGACCAGAGAGATGGATGACTTCTGCTGCAAAGTGGAAAAGATGGAGGGACTTTGAGCGAGCTTCATCTTTCTTTTCTCTCTGGTGCTTACACGCACATCCGCACATCATCAATACACACAGTCGCCCTCGCTCGCGGAGCTGGATGCTCAAGCATGAAATGAACATGAGCAATGTGAACTTTGACTGGCATTTTCACACCTCGCCAGGATTTATGGGGCACTATATATACGTATCAGAATGAAGCCGCTGATGATAAAAAATAGCCCAAAGCTTAGATAGGAAGTCCAGGGAGATGAGTTAACGTTACCTGTTTACCAATCATAACACAGAATCCATCAGCTATTACACAAACAGAATCACTGGAAAATGCTTGTGTGCCTCCTAACAGACACAAATGGAGAAATATGATGTGAAAGCAAACTGATGCACTTACACAGTTTCCACAAACCACAACCACAGCGTACTGCTGTTGGTCTGTAAAAGGTTCTTTAGGGAATAAAAAGAAATATTCATCTGCATCCATACATCCCTTCCTGGTCTTTAGCTTATCCAAAATCAGATCCCAGATAACAGGTCTAGACATCCCTCTCCCAGGTCCAGGCTAAATTTAAAATAAAGTTCTTCCAGCATGGTCTGAGTCTTTCTCAGGGTCTCCTGGTTCTGGTGGAGTGGGGGCTTGTCTCTGAACTCTGCAATGGATGATGAATCTGAGCCCAACCCCCATATGGGTGAGCTAATTTACTTTTTGGCTTCACTCTTTCTTCCATCATAGATGAGGCCCCAATCAGTTCGTCCATCTCTCACTTAATCTTACGAAACATCTATGAAGGGATGTCGGCTGTTCTTTAAATCAAGATTGGAGACTTTACATGCAGGAAATGCTACAGCAATTGTAGCCAAGCTGTTTGGTTTTCCTTTCAGCGCTTCATCTTTTGCTGTCTTTTAACATGCTGGACTTGGAAACCTTAGCAGCTTTTTGAGATATCATAACACCAGAGAAAACTAAAACTGGTGCTTTCAATTAAAACGACAAATTACAGTAACTGCACAAGATGCTGAAGGCAGTTAAAAATAATTTGTAAATATGTTTTCTTAGTATTAAAATAAAAGGGAAATATTAAGTACACAGCTGTGTAACACTACTACTTCTTTATGCTCATTTAAACATATAAATAAATGAATTATGTCATATCTTATCACCTCTGACAATTAAATTAGAACTTTTTTCAGACATATATGGATTTGGACACCATTGCTATTTATTTTGAAATTATCTTTTGGAAATACAATATTATCTATATTCTGAGAAGTTAAAAAAGGAAATGAGGTATGTTGTTATTCTTTTTAGCTTTATTTCAAAAATTAAATGTATCATTTTATCTTGCACAAACATTTTTTTTAAATAGTTAAGGCTTCAGAAGAGCGTAAGTTGGCTTGTTGTGTCTCTTGTAATAAATAGTCATTACATAAAGCGCCTTTATGAAAGCAAATCCCAAAACAGCTTGCCTGGCTGGTTATTTCTGAAAGTACATGTTGCCAAATGCTGAACTGACAGATGACATGTAATTTCTTTATTGATTCTGTCAAAGGAATAAAACAAACAAGGCTAAGTCAGCTCCAACTCAGGAATCACACTCTGCTAAACCCCTGTTTGCCCTGAACATGGGAGCCACGCCCAGACAGCTCAGAGTTTGCTGTCTGCATATCCATCTTGGCAACGATGCACAACGCTGGCATTCTCTTTCAGCACATCGCTATAAGCCAGGCGATTTGTCTGCTACCACAAGGCCTGCTGTCAATTGAGCACATTTTATGGAGCCAGTAGGAGATTACCTCCAGCCCATCGGTGTCTGCGCACCATGTTGAAAATTTATCTCAACAACAATGTCTCTCCAATACTCTAAATCAGACTCTATAATTGACTGCAAACCGCCCGGATTGTGCGCATATCACTCCAGTGTGACATATAGTGCTGAATGCTGGGAGATTCAAGAAAGAAGCAAACACTCATTCAGACTTCAGACTTTTACTGTTACATATTTAGATCCACAAAGTCAGGCTGATGCATTTCCAATGGTTGCACATCTTGTTTCATTTGTGCTCTTTGTTCACTGACATTTCTGCCTCTGCCATTCTGTTCTCATGCTCTGTAGATCTGTGCAGTGCTGTATCACATCGCCCTCTCAGACTGCGCTTCAGCTTCATTGTTCATTTCAGTCTGGCTCTTTGTAACTTGTAATCCTTTGCCAAATAGCAGCAAACTCTTTCAGGCGAGGGTTGTTATATACAATAATCATTCTTCAAACACACACAGAGTGGAAGACAGTGAGAGAACAGAGGTGCTGGAGACTGCTGCAGCAGAACAAGGAGCACTGCCTACCGGTTATGTAAGAATGATCCAGAATAAATGCAGAGGGATAAACTCAGATGCATGATCAGAAGATAATGCAATTGAACCAGTAAAAATAATTATGACGTGATTATTTTTAGCAGGATTGAAAAGAAAGCAATAGATAAACACTACAAATTCAACGTCTAGCATACAATCTGTATGCTGTTTCTTCAACAGGAAAAGGGAAGCCGACAAAGTTAAAGAGATGATGGATTTAGCTGAAAATGTTGCAAACCAAGTCAGAGACGGCAAAAAGATTTTCGACTGGGCACAGAGGTTCTCCTTCTGGACAAACCGTTACAGTCAAAAATAGAATGGCTTTCAGTGGTCTCAAACTCCAGTCCTTAAGGGCAACTTTTCGATGTCTTTCTGCTTCAGCACACCTTGCTCCAATATTAGCTCATTAGCAGAGTTCTGTGGAGCTTGACAGCATGCTAGTGAGGCCGTTTCACCAATTAATTCAAGTGTGCAGGACAAGGGACACATCTAAAAGTTGGAGGACTCTGGCCCTTGAGGAATTCAGAGATCAAAGCATGTTCATGTGTTCGACATTCAAACTTTAAAAATGACCATCCAGCCTAAATAAAAAGAAGCATGCAATTGATTTTCACAAAACGTATCCTGATCATGGTGTGTGACCAGAAACTCTTGCATTGCCTTGAGCGACACGAATGGAAACTTTCCAAAGATTTTCAGGCACAAACTTGATGTCATCAGGTACAGTGCATGTTACGATAAATCACGTCCTGAGTCAAAAATATCAGAAGTGGGATTCGAACTGAGACTGCAACCTGAACGCAGATCCTTAGACTGCTCAGCCATCCTGACCTCCATCAGCTGTGAGTGAGATGCCTTTACATGCAGTAATGCACAAGAGGGTGAAGAACATCAGTCTGATAGGGACTTTGTCAAACATTTAGTGTGTAGCAATCTGCAAAATTTACCACATTTTTGTCAAAATTGTATGTTCTGTTTGTATTTCTTCAATGACCCCCGTAGGTATTGTGTGCATTCCTGTTTGCTCAACCCTTGCCATACAGGCAAGGACAACATTTATATATGGGCATAGATCTATGAATTTGAAATCCTGACATTTCAAGACTTTAATCGACTTGAGAGTTTAAATCAAGACTAGAAAATGTTACCAATGAACATTTGAAGTACTCATGTTGTTCTGAAAACTACTGAACTGAAGTATTCTCTTTACACCATTTCCAAAATAAATAAGCCATTGTAACCTTTTCAACCTCTGAAGGTGTGAATATCCACGTTTAAGCATGCTCTCTTTGACAGGTAACACTGGGAACATCTGGACTTCTTTCTGCAAACGTTAGACACTAAGACACAACAGCAACAACCAGATGGCCAAAAAACGATGCATCCTGATAAACCTGTGAATGTGGGTGTTGTTGTGTGTTTGTGTGTCAGCTCCTGTTTCATTCTGTCCGCAGTGGAGCCGCTCATCTGAGCAGCCTGAAGTGCAGCGTAGGCGGAACGAGTGGCAGTGATTCCAGGTGTTGCATTCCGGCCGATTCCTGACGAATGGGGATGAGCATCGGCCTCACTCTCTTTCTAACCAAAACCCATCAGCCTCCTGCAACTGCACCGTCTGAACCCATTACCAGCACTAACTTGGCAATTTGCCCCTTGCTATTGCAATAAGTAGTGGACTAGCGAGCAACAACTGGGGCTGATTCACTTTCCCCGTTCAGCAAATGAAAGATGTAGAATGAAGCTGCAGCGGACACAGTGAAGATTTGACCGTCACTCCAGAGTTGCCCGGAGGTTAGAAAATGAGGCTAGTGGCTGGTGAAAGTGCTTCGAAAGCAGAGCCAGCTGTAAAAATCTGCAAGCAGCAAGTGAATGAGAAGCTCACTGCACTGCACATAACAACTGACACAGTTGTTTCACTATTTAAAAAGCATGGTTAACCTGGAGTGTTTGGAAGAAAAGAAAAAAATGAACGGCAGGTTAAGATTTATTAATAGATAAAGACTTTTGTTGACATGTCAATTCTGGTTGTCAAAAAATCATTAGAAGTGAATTTGATCTGATCAATCTGAGTTTTTTTATTTACAGTAATACTAAGTGTGTTAAATGCAGAAACACCTGCCATTGCCAAGATACTGAAAGAGCAGTACTTTGTTGTGGCATGAAAAGTAATTACGTTAATTAATTTTAAATTAAGATTTCTTATAAACTGACAGTTATGCTTTACTATCAAAAAGATGAACAGCTTATGGACATAAATAAAAATTGTATCAGTAGTTTATAAACAAATAAAATGGATAAAAGTAATTTATTAACCAAAATTTTTTTCAGAACCTCTGATCACATCCAGAAATCAGATTTTGACCTTTAAAAAGAAGGTTTCACAGCCTGACACAGAAAAGTGATTCTTCAACACTAAAATCTATCCATTCGCTTGAAGGAGAATGCATAAACATCTACAGAGAGCAGTAAATTGGCCTAAAACAACTGCATGCTGCTACTGCTCAAACATACAGTGCTGCACAGTAGCACCATGACTGATGTCTATGGTCTCTGCACCACTTGACACCAGATTATTGCCCTACAGTTTAATATAGCCACATGCCATAAAACAGAAGTCACACTGCATGCAGGGATGAAGCAGGAGCACAGCTCATCTCCTCTCTTCTACTGCATCGTTTCTCATCTCCTCCCAGGCTCTTTGCAGGGAAACAGGCTGCTGAGCACACACACACGCACACACACAAATATGACAGAGAGCCTCTGGGGCTCAGGTGTTTAAAGGTGCACAGAACAATATGGCCCTGAACTGTTTTAACTCTACGTTATCTCAAGTTTCACAACTGGGAGGGCTCTTCAAAGTCTTTCCTTCCATCTGTCTGCCAGTCACTCCATCCTGCTCTCCTGCTGCGAAATTGGCAAAGCACACCTGTTCCAGCAACCCCCTGCCCCAAATGCTAATCTACCAGACGTTTTACGACAACTGATTGCAAGGACAGAGGTCAGCAATCGAGGAAGAAGCGACAATCTGCGTGAGAAACCTTGCAGTTAAATCGAGCTGACTTTTTCATGTTTATTGCAGTTGCTTGTACATCCGCATGCGTCCATGCGCATCACTGCTATCTTTAAAGAAATATTCCAATAAAACTGAGCATTTTGCCTTGGGCAAAAAAGAAAGGCGTGCGGCCTTGATGCAATCTAAATGCATCAAACACGAGCTTCTCTGCTGCTTCAGGAACCTGATCTGAGACACCTACAGACACACCAACATGACTTACATTTGAATGGATTGATGATCAAATGAGGAACAAAAATGAAACAAATCCAACATGAATCCCAGTGAGTCATTTATGAAAATTATTCCTCCCATAATTCATTAATTCAAAGTAGAAAAAACCTGCAAGAAGTCTGATGGTATAAATTAATTTGTGCAGCCACATTCGTAGTCACATGGATATACACGATCCATAAGAGCCGGAGACGCTTTGTGCATACATACGAGACATGATTAGTTGTAGTGTACTTTCTCTCCATGTACAGGATCCCACTTGGTTGTAGATTCACTAGATGGTCTCCAGTGGCCTGCTTAATGGTCAAGGTTTCTGATTCCACAGTGCAAAGGTCCCAGGAAATGCGAGGCTGACCTTAACCTCCAACAGTTTCAACCCCTTGCAGGCCTGCAGGACATTAACTTTTAATCCGTCTGCATGCTAATTTACCTCACAAGGTCTACTGTTGCTTCTATATTCATAAATCTCAATGTTTAATAGGAACTGTTACAGTACCAGTAGAAGCAATCTGCAGTTTCTGCATTGCAGCAAACTCCAATGCAGCATTGGCTCAGAAAGTAGAAAGCACTGAATCATTTTGATGAATCCAAGTTTCTGTAATCAGTATAAACATATTATAAGACAATTAAGGAGCTATAAAGTGTATAATACACTGACTTATTACTTGGACATTAAAAGGACTGATATCACTATGACTGTGCCGGCAAAGTATTCATACCCTGTGTCAAGTTTTACTTTTTGTCATTTTCAAAGTATTTTACTTTGATTCCAAGCCAAAATGAACTCAGCAACATTGGAAAAGCTGCAGAGATCCTCATCTCAGGTGGAATAATCAAAACTATTAGACACAAACTTCCCATATTCCCACTTCCCTTTATGGAAGAACGGACACAAAAATGACATAAGAAGTTCAGTTTGTCGCAGTCGATAAAGGACACAACAAATGCACAGAAGAAGGTGCTACTCAGATGAGAACAAAGTTTAAATATTTTAGTTTAATGCAAAACATTACACATGGTAGGAAGCTAACACTAGCATCACCCTAAAGACCCAATGCCTGTTGTAAAATATGGTGGTGGTAGAATTATGCTGTGGGTATGTATTTCTTTAACAAATAATGGATGAAAACCTTTCAGAGGCAACTAATGACTTGAGACAGAGGGCGAGGTGCCAGCTGGAAAATGATCCTCTAACACTCAATCAGAGCTGCAGAGGAAAATATATCAAATTGTATAATGTAAAATGTTAAGAGCAAAATGTTGTCAAATAAAAGTAGGTCTGTATTTTTCCACTTTTCCACTTTAGTTTTAACAAACAAGATTCAGCTTAAACAAACAAGAGAATATTTAAGATTTTAGATGTGCCTGTGGTCTAAAAGAAATCCAACCTGTCTGACTGTCTGACATTCTCTCTGAATGTTATCTCTCGGTGAGCTCCGCAAATGCAATTAAAGTAATCCCTTTCAAACAGGAAAGATATAAATTTTTGTGTGTTATCTGGTCTGATTTGCTCTAACCTGGCCTGAGGCCAGGAATAATAATCTTTCCTGGGTGATTTGTTACATTTATAGAGGTCTGTGAACTAACTAATTTAGGCCTCCCTCTGCTCCTATGCAAACAGCGCACAGAGAAAATGGCAGGTCTGCAACGGGAAAACAATTTGGTTATTTTTCCTTCATCTAATCAAGATACCAATGTATCTCTTAACTTCATATTAGGGATTCTTTCATGTCAGAGATTTTCGCTCTGCAGTGAGAGGTTGTGGGCGGAGGTTCCAGTCAAACTCCTATCAGTTTGCAGCAATTGTTGACAGATCCTCTGATTACAGTAAGAAGCTTAGTGGTTTCTTTGATGTGGCGTTTTAAGCACTAATCTTTTTCTAAAATCATCCCTTAGCCACCACATTCGGCCATAATTAGCAGTTTAAAGTTATTCAAATTAAGGAACACAGGCAGTCTACCACTAATGACTGAATCACTCATCATCACAGTTTTAGGTATGCAAATCATAGGTGAATTCCCTTGATTCAATAAAGTATGGGGGTTAGTACCTACATTTAGACAGAAGCATTTAATGTCTGGACAACATGAAATGTGTTAAGGCATCCAGCATGAAAGAAAGAAAAAAAGAATTGTAGGACTGCAAATAAATTAATGATTAATTAGTGAAATGTTCTTTTTGGTATTGGTGCCAAATGTGTGCAAGCACAAAAGTGCACATAGGCATGAGACTATGCAACTCTGCATCTTTGTGTCTGCACAGGTGTGCATGTAAGCATTTTTTGGTGATGATGGTGGCCAAAAAATGTTTTCAGTGCAAGAACAGGGGATCCCAGTTAGAAGTTGTGGACCACTGCTTTAAAGAATCCTGTTTTGCTCTGCATTTGCAGTGGCAAGTTTTCAAAGAATGTCTCTGCCAGCTTTGCACATCTCCAGAAATGCATCTTTTTTCTCTGCAAAATAGCTCTAGCTCAATCAGATTGGATGAAGACCATGACCAGATCTCAATTGGATTTAGGCATGGATTTTATAAAAATAAAAATAAAAAAAAAGAAAGAAATGCATTGTTGTACTTAAACTTTACAGCCCCACTTTTCATTGGTCTGTCATATAAAATATCCGGAAGGCACATTGAAATTTGTAGATCTATCATTGCATCATTCAAAGCATAAATTTTAATATGAATACATTTGCAAGCTACTTTGTTGAACAATTTTCCCTTGCACATTGTTTTCTCACACAACTGGTGGCCTTTTTACAAAGCTGTGCTGAATCGCAGACATAAAGGGAGAGGCCCTCGCTTCCACAGCTTTCTTGTGGGACATACTGTAAGCACGTTCCTCCAGACCCAAACAGGAAAATACAAAAAAAACTGTCTGGGAGGCTTCAGAGTGTGTGAAAAGTCAACTTTCCCTCCAGCAGGCTTGATGTTGAAAAGCACATTCACTCTTCCTTGAATTTTAGTCCTCCTGATACTACTACTGTATTGAAACAATACAGTATGCAGAGAGAGGGGATGTCTGGGGACTGAGTGACTTCCTCTTTAGAAAAAAAAAAGGGTCTGCAGGCAGATTGGGAGGGTGGGGAAGTGTGACCTCGGGTAAACAGTCTTCGCTCTCGGGTTTTCCCAGGACAGACCCAAACACTGTCCAAATCCAAGCAGGTTGCAGGATCCCAGACACACCAGCAGGCCCCATGAATGACCCAGCTGACCTTATACCCTCCATGGAGGAAGTAATTTGGAACCAATCTTCCATCCTATGAGGCCCAACAGGTGAGCTACTCAAACCTCAAAAAGACAATGAGGTTTTTATCCTTTCGCCTAGAGGAGGCCATACCACAGCAACCGCACAACAACAGTATCCAGCCATCACTGCTTGCCACCCTGGAATTAAGGCCTCATTTAGCCATCAACAAGAGCAAATAGTGGGTAAAGAGGAGGTCTTCATCTCTTTCTTCCTCATAGAGCACCTGGAGAGAGCCACAAAGTGCTGCCAGAGGGTCTGTCACTAAACACAAGAGGTCAGTTCCAATGACAGATGACAGGACTCAAGTGAAGCCTTTATGGATATATGAAGTGGATATACCTGATAGCTGAATACTGATATGCTCTGAACTTTTCATAATGGACAGACCACACATAAGGAGTCCAGGTGGTTGAGAAATGTCCCCTTGTCCCTTTGAACAGCTGCTCCCGGGTGAAGCACAGGTGCTGTGGGATTACAGGTGAACCCTAAAGTGATGTAACTCAATCTCATGTTGAAATTAATGACAAAAAATTACAACAAAGGAGCACGGACCAGAGGCCAAACCCAGCCCGCCACAACAGTGGGGGCAAGACCTATATTTAACAGTGGTGGGAATTGTGGGAGCAGCAGCACAGGAACACTTTCAATGGACATCGAAGGCCGACTGGGACTGAACTTCCTCCTTAGCCTCCAACGTGAGTGGCCCACTCGTTTCAGGCCTGTGGACACCCCCCATTCCCTCCACACACAACAGCGACATAAAAAAAGGTAAGCATTGTTTGGTCGAACAAAGGGGCCACTTTAAATGTCTCAAAAGCATCCAGTTTCACATCCAAGGCAAGCATTTGAAGTCGAGTAGAGCAATAAATAATGTCACAAGAGAATGATGAGAGTCTTCTAGGTTCTGTTAGAAAATAGCAAGTGGAGCTTCATTGTCCTTCAACCCAAAGTGAATAACAAGGGTAAGAACAACTGAAGGAGACAAATATCTTGAAAGAAGTGTTTCAGCAACTCAGAGTGAGAATTAATAATCAGGAGTCCAAAACTACCTTCTCCACACATATGTTCACAAATGGGCCAATATTATATGATATTGGCTAAAAATGGTTCCCAGCTGATATTGTCCACATGTTACAAATTGTGATTAAAACAACTGGAACTAATATGGTACCTAAAAGTGATGTGCAATTGAGATTCAGTGTCTTAACAGCCAGCCAACACCCATGTAGAGTGCCAGATTAGTTTTGCTGCCACAGGTTATATTTCCATCCAGGATGGGCCACATGTTGAAATTGAACTTTAACCTCCTGACTAGCAATTCTCTCTTTGATCTACACATATAGGACTGATACAGGTTATCCTCCATTGAACCTTTACAGGCCATTACCTGGGGGCCATTGTGTGGCCTCTGAACCATCCCATGTGGGAACTATTGTCAGCCCGTCTCTAACCAGTATGGCACCCAACAGTCTGGGATTCCAGCTACCTCACATGGGTCCTAAATGTACTGTACAATTTAAGGTGTCCAATTGGTTTTACCATATAGGTTGTATTGAGTGAAGACAATCAGGGTTTTGTACACCCAGGCCTACTTAGACCCGACCAGATTGAGAAAACCCTATGGGGCCAACATGGGGCACTTATTTGCCCCAATATATGGTGGGGGGAATTAAATGGGTAAGGAAGATTTCCCTGAGGGAATATAAACTAACCTTTAAGGAGCTGTGGTCAGCCAGAGTTTGCGCCTGTTTCTTCAGTTCGGACACCTTCTTTTGGCACTGCTGGCAAAAGCCTCCTTTCTCCTCCGACTCGGTGATGGAAACTGACCCGGCGCCCTCAGGTGGAGGACGACTGCTGCATCGCGCTTCCTCTGCGGAGTGAAATCTTTTCCTGGGACTCACCACGGACTCTCCACTGGGACATCCCTCCACCTTCAGCACAAGATAGAAAAGTTTATTAGGTGAGCAGTTCATGCGTCAGGTGCGCATAGGTGACAGTGGTAAACCTGAGAACAAGAGCACCTTTTGAGTGCGCAAAACAGAGAGATGCAGGTCAAACGAAAATGGAGACATAGTCAACAGTTCGCCTCGATTGTGACACACTTACAGTGAACACGCGGCTGTGGAGGACTTCTCCATCAGAAGCCAAAATGCCCTCAAACGTTCTCATTCTCCCAGATCCGAGGTTTACACCTTCAGGAGAATTTTTCGTCAAAGTCAAACTGAAAAACGCGAGGCAAAGCCATAGGCTACTCTGAAGATTAGACTCATTGTCATCTGTCACATTGCACGTTGGCAAGAGCTGCACAGCGAAAGTAACAAGTGAGCGTCTCCATAAGTTTGCAAGCTGCGCAGGAGTTTTTGGCAGATCAATAGAGGAGGCGGTGTACCCTGCTAAAGTGGGAGGGCCAAACAAACTTTCTCCCCCTGGGTGGGGTCTTATTATTCTGGAGTAGAAAGTTTAAAAGCTCTTTTGATAGCTAAATTATTTAAGATGTCTCTTTTATTGTTCTCGTATACGTACGTAAACGTGTTGCTCTACACATTAAATGGAAATATGGAAATTAAATATGATAATTTTATAATCCTGAAATTAGATCAAGTAGATTCACTTTAGATAATTAATCTAAAACAATGACTTCAATTTTTTTAAAAAGAGAATATATTATAACTAAGAAGGTAGTTTAACAAAAATTGAACGACTTTCAGTCCAAGAGCATCGCCCCTGCGCGTAGTTAGTGGGACTCTGACGCCATCGTCTGGGTAAAGAACAAAACGGCATTTCTCAGACGGAATTAAAGGGCTTCACTATGGGTTTAATATTTAATTAGTAAACTTTGAATATTTCATGTGGGTGATGTCAGCCACAGTGGCCACCCCTGAAAAGGGTTTCTAAATTGTCCCTGTCCTTAGTTTTGCACGTGTCATTTCATATCACAGACTATATGCCATGTTAAACTCCAATTAGAAAACATCTTCTCTAATAGTTTTGAGGTTAAATAGAGAAAATCTGAAGACCTTTAGAGCGTTATAGATTCAGAATAGAGAATTATGTGCGATATAACAATCTCAGTTTCACACAAACATGTCCAGAACGTTTTACGATTACCATCTTCTGATTTTCTATGTATGCAACACTATTATTCATAGTTTAGCATTTTTGTATAGATTTATATAAATTTTGGGTTATATTTCTGGAAAAAATTTAAAAAATGAGATTTAGAATTCCCAAAAAAATAATTAAATGAAGAGTTTTCATTAATCTGAGATAAAGAGAATGGCTGTTGCAAGATGCGCTCGAATCCAGGAGAGGAGCGCTCCAGCGCGCATCATTTTTCTGGATCCCAACTGTTTTCCCTCATCATATTTCCTCAAGTATTTATTAATCCCCGAAGAGTCGCTCTTACCTTTGTTTTTCTTCTTAGCAGGTGACTTGTAAAGCCAAATATGATGTCCGAGTCAACAAAGATAGTCCCCAGGTCTATGACGTTGGGGCTGGGCTTCCCTGCTTCGGGAGAACCCGGTGAGTTTGGTAAAGCCATGCCGGCTGGAAGCGCTGCCCGAAAATAGATCTTACTCCTATTGGGTGCTTAGATCCATTAAATTCACGAGTCTCATTGTGCCAGAAAAGATCCGAGAGGTTTTTTAATCCCAACATCCAGGGAATTGCGTTGAGCACGTGTGCGTAAAATAATAACCTCCAGGGTTTCCAGTGACCTGGAGTTCAAGAAAAAGACAAGTACAATCCACCGGGTGTGTATCCACTGTAAGAGGCTACTTTTCGAGGTTGCTCATGTCTAATCTGCGACTGATGCTGCTACAGATCTGAGAGCGAACAAGGAGCACCTTGTGCATCTGCTGCGCACTGATCTCCTGCCTCTCTCCATCTCATCACCCAACTCTCCCTCTCTCACTCAGCCGCCCTCTCTCTCCGCTATAAGCTCCCCCCTGTCAGGCTGTGATGACCTGCTCGATCATCCCCCTCACGAAGATGTAAAACACAGAGTCAGTCCTGCCTGTAACCCCACACACACGGAATCACCTCAGGCTAATTATCTTGTATCTACTTACAAAGTGTCACTGGAACACAAGAATGCCTACATTTGTCTTTTTGTTTTCTTCGGGTTCAACAAGCCTTCAAAGTTAGACTTGTATAGAAGAAAATTTGACATATTATTATTATGGTAAAAGTTATCTTTACAATAAATTAAAGTATTAAAATAAAAAGTGAAACTTGTATTCAGTTATAAATTTAAGATTCTCTATATGCAAAGCGTTAAATCTCAAGTACTTATTTTTGTAAAATTTGATTAACATTACTTGGAATAAAAACCTCAAAATCTGTCTTTTAAACATATTAAAGAAGATCCGTTAGAACTCGATTTTTAACACTCAAATTTGTTTTTGCTGGCATACTGCTGACTTGCAATTGTCCAGCAGACTTCTCAAAGTCCAGCCATACTAATGGGATGTTTACTAAAAGGAAATTATGAGGGAAATAAAGATGCACATGCAACAAGCATAATAACTGCAGCCAGTATCATGTAATCTGCTTATTTTGGTACTTTTTGGTGTTTTCTTAGTTCCACTATCCATGCTCCCACCCACTGATAAGCTTTATTGAGATAGTTATTTCTTTTTCCAGTTGGATTTAAAGTCTGCCCACAAAGCCCAAAAGTACAAGCACCTTCTTTACTTAACATTGTATCACCATGCTTAGTCAACCAGCGAACTGATTGGACAGAAACCCTATTTAGAGCCTGTTGGTACTGTCAAAAGGAAATTGAGAGACACCAGAATCAACAACGAGGAATAAATGTCACTATTGAAGCAAGCTTCATTAACGCCACAGGAGAACACAGGCTGATCGCCTTCTTCTCACACATGAATACAGTAATTTATGCAACTGCCAAACAATATTACATTAATTTCTTCACTTTTTGAGGCAGGTTGAAGCTAGTTGTGGAACGGATTGAGGCTGAGACCAACAGATGGTTTCCATTTGATTCATAAGAACTATAACTGACTGAGCAAGCAATAATCAGTAAAGGTTTTTGACAACATGGCTCACTGCTCAGAGACCAACAAGATATTTATCATAGGTTGCCTAGTACCTTTGATTTCTTTCAAAATTTCTCTCACACAGTTTCTAGGTTGTGGAGTATTATAGTCTTTATCATCCTTTATGAATCACTTTTAATATGGGCCTCCAGAGGGCACTAATAAAGCATTGAACTTTAATCCTTAGATGGTCAGTCAAACCTTGAATACGAGAGAGGAAAACAAACAAAAAAACAACAACATCGTGGCTAAAGTTACATACCGGGTCATCTTTAAGTCGAACAATGTGAATTTCACAACCTTCATCCCAGTGTGATTCTGAGATATCTGAGTACTTCTAATAGATATGCCATAAGAAAACACTGCTGCTTGGCAATGTTTCCTCATTTATTATTAAAATCATAAAACATTTTTATGTTATTTTACTGAATGGTTTCTAAAGGGTGATTAGATGGGGGCCATTATAGCCCTGGGGAGGTGCACTAAGACCAAAATATCAGCAGAATTTCTGGAGTTTAATTTTGTCATCAGGTGGCCTCTCTACAGGTTTGTGGTGGTAGAAGTGTGTGACAGATATGGTCTGCTCTATGGATGAGATTTTTTTTTTTCAATTAAATACATATTGATGCTCACTAAAACTGGTCTCCTTTTCTTTTAAATTATTATTTTTTTTAGATATTTGGCTAGGGTGGCCAGCAGATTTTATAGGAGTGACTTACTGCTCCTCATGAATATCCTATCTTCTTCGTGGCATCCTTCTACCGTAATAAACCTTATGTGGGGGGAGCTGATTTCTACTTTCAAAGCGCCGTTTCCGGGTTGACCGTAAGGTTGAATTGGATGAATAACCGGAAGGGGATCATGATTTACGCCGTTTTACTTTAAAATTCAAATTTTTATTTGAACTTTTAATTCAAAAAAAGTTGCAAGACAAGTTTGGAAGTTTTAAGCTTTCCACACAGCAAGTAGTCAATTTCCCTGCAACAAGAACAGTTTGACAGGTAAGCACCGCAGATTGGGAAGGTCAATAATTATTTCATGGATTAATCAATTTGATTTTTTTTTTTAAAATCAATTTTGTGTGACTTCAGTTGTCACTGAAATAATGACTGCAATCCATAAAGATGATTTACAATGTTCGTCTCCCGTCTCCTCCCCGCTCCAGGAGGTCTAGGTCGGACTCGGGTCTCCCCCTCTGGCCGCTGATGAAATTCAGTGGACCCCCCCTGGGATCCCCCCCTGGGAATGCCTGCGCTTCTACATCTGCTGCCCTGTCCCTGCGCACGTACACTTAAAGCGCTCAGGGCTTCTCATTAATGCCTCTCCTCGTGTCTTATCCCTTCTCCTCTGCAGCTCCCCCGGTGCGCGGTCCGGCTTTGAGGGAAACGTTTAGCAAATATTGATAGCTCTTGGTGCACGGAGGAGATCAAAAGCAGGAAAAAAAGGAGAGAGGAGGGCAGTCTAAAAAGCGGAGCGGTGGATAAATGGTGCACAGTGCTTTCATGAATGATTTATGCGGTATAAGGTGGGTTGTTGCTCAGGAAAAAAGCATTTGATTTTTTTGTCAGATTTTGGATGCACCTGACAAAAACGTGCCTTTAGAATTTAACCTTTAGTAAATGTCTTTCCTGTGGGCACAGATTTAAAATAAAAACTGAAAAGTGGTTAAATCAAATAAATTGCAGATTATTAATGGAGATAAAATAAGAAGATTCATTCATCTCAATCTTTATGTAATATATTTCTCTGTACCGTTAAAGAGAAAAATGCATTTCTTTCCCAAATGAGTGAATTTGTCATTTCAACACAAAACCAATTTGCAGAGCTTTGGACAGTGACCCTCCCTGCAGACCACAGGTCTATCACCCCCCACAGACTCGTCAGAGACAAATGGTTCTTTATTGACTTGTTTTAATCAGTACCTCTGGAAAGTAGGGACAGAAAAGCAGTGAAAAAGTGAGAGCTATGCAGCAATAGAGCCGTTAAAATGTTGCATATGTGCCAGCAGAATGAAATTACTGAGCCCTAATCATTTTTACAGCCCCCCACAGCTCCAGAGCTGCAGGTGCTGCTGGGACGCAGTCAGGCAGAGATGACAGGGAGACATCAAGGAGGCTGACAAATATGGTAAAAACGATGCAGTCGTTCCCAAATTTGTCCAGATTCAGGCCTTCTTTGAATCCAACCAGAATTGTCTGAGATGGCAGCATTTGTCCGACTGCTCAAGTGGTCCTAAACATTTCACAATTTTCTCAAAGAACTGTTGAACTGTTGAGAACCACTTGATCAGAATGACTTTGCACTTCTTCATTCGCCGCTTGTCCTTCAAACTGTGGATTCCACTGGTGAAAGAAAACCAGCAGCTACTGTTAGTGAAAAGCAAAAGTAAATGCAATGCTACAGCACTTTTCTGAGGTTAATTCTGCTACAGAGCAAATCAGTACAAAAGCAGAGCAAAGCCCAAGCAAAGCACGTCTTGATCAGAGAGCTTTTACCTGAAGAAGGCGCCTCCCTTTCTTGATAGACGTAGTGTTCCTTGGTGTGATCCCTGCCAAGACTGAGTAACTGAAGAGGCAAGAGGTGCTTATATAGTGTTTTTGGGCTTGGCTTTTACAAGAGTCTCGTTTAAGGAAGAATGAGGCTCATGCTGGTCCGACCTGATGAGCCAGGTTCCACCGGCAAGGAGCAGGACAGGGCAGCTACCCTGAAAAGGAAAAAGAAAACAGATACTGACAAGTGATATGAACAGATATGAACAGATGCAGATGTTCGTATGATTTCTGATTAAAAAAGATTACATTTATAGTTGGTAACAGCCTGCTGTTCACCGAGCTTTATATTAGGATGGGATGCAGCTATTCGCTAGAAGAATTTCTGCAGTCAAAATTATTCCTTTCAGCAGTCAGAGCGTGTTTCTGGTGAGAATACAAAGAAAACAGCACAGAGACAGAAGTGACCTCCAATGTTTGAAAAGATCTTAATTTATTCATTAAAAAAGAGAGAGTTGGAAGCTGCAAAGACAAGGCAAGTTTACTTGTGTAGTGACATTCATACAGAAGGTAATTCAAAGCTCTGAGCAAAGATAAAGAAAAATACATTAAAAATAGTACAATTTATTATCTCATAGAAAACATGCAGATGAAATTTATAACAATAATTGATCAAATTTGACTTTTATGGGAAAAAAGTGATGTTTTTAGTCCTGACTTGAAAAGACCTGATAGCTTCTACACACTTCAGGTTTTCAGGAAGTTTGTCTCAGAGCTTAGGGCTCAACATTCAACAGTTTATTTGTGTTATAACTGTGTAATACACAGAGAAATGCTTTCTGAATCACTGCAACTTGCTTGCAACACTAGACAGGGTGGAAAAATAAATGAGGAGCAAAGAAACTCAAAGTTGACTCTTAATGCTTGTTCACATTTCAGTGAACACTGAGTCAAAGGGTCTGTGATGACTTGAGGGGTTTTGATGGTTCATATCAGAGAAGAAAATCTGAGACTTAATTCCAAAAGTATTCACTGCTTTATAAACCAATAACAAGATTGGAAACTTTTTCCATTTTAAAGTGAGGACGTGCAGTGATTTAAGGACTGCTGTGATTTTTTTCCTCTTGCTGCTGGTCAGGATTCCAGCAGCAGCAGTTCTAGATGCACTTCAGCAGTATGACAAATTCTTCATAAAAAAAAATATTCAGCATACTTAACCACAGTGAGTCTCTAACTTTCTAGTTTTCTTTTCTGAAAACAAGCATAACACAGATTTTTGATAAAAAGAGGCCCAAGAAAGGAGCCTGGAAGAACAATACATGTGAGTTAATATAACATTGAATTATATTCATTTAAATTAGGCATTCTGAGACTGTGCAGAATGTTGCAGCAACCTGGACTAGAATTAGGGACCACATAACCACAATATAACCGTAACATATTGTGGACTTACTGGAGCCCCAGTCTTCATCCTGGTGTCTTAGATTATTCAGCTTGATGCTGCTGGTCGTTCCCTGGACTCACTTTAAGATCAGTAGAGACTTGCATTTTTATTCAGGCTGACTCCAACGCTTTGAACTCTCTTCCACTTCCACTGAGGTCAATGTTTACTGACTCTTAAAAAAAAACAAAAACTGCAAGCCATTGAGCTGTGTATTTCATATACAAATATAATTTGTAGATTTTATTTCTTTCATTTTCATGGAATACTTTTTTTTTTATCTATGAAAGGTGCTACCGTAAATAAATTATTCATTAAAAATTACTTACAAAACAGAAAATGTGTCCTTTGATCATAAGACAGCTCTAAAATTATATAGTATATCTACTAAAAAGATTTTAAAAAAATTAAACCTGACATAAAATAACTTAATAGAAAGAGTTAGATAGTGGGACTGATCATTTCAGAATAAAAGAAAAACTAATTCCACCATAGTAAATCTATTTTTTTTTAATTATTTGTATGGTAAAAGATGTTGGAATACTCCATAATCTGAAATAGAGGGAGTAAACAGAACCCACTTTTGAGTAATAGTGAATCGAGAACATAGTTTTGAGGATCACCATTTATAAATCCCAAATGGCCCAGTCTTGAAAATATGATGCAAGCCCTTTTAGATCAGTGGAAGGCAACTCACAAATGTTCAATCTATCCATTGGTTTGTTATGATCAACTGTTAAATTCAGGACTGAAATTTAACATTACCAACAAAGAAGTTTTGAATATTGTTATATCATTGAAGATCTTTTCCAATATGATAAGTTACATTTTTAAGGACCTCTGTCAAAAACACTAGGTTAACAGGCCTGTACTAATTAATGTACCTTGACTACATTTAATCAAAATAAAAAAGGTCATTGCAGTTTTGAAGTACTGATGTTTTGCTCTAGCAAATAGGGAATATACTTTTATATCTGAAATATTTTAGAAGCAACATTACAAAAAAACAGAGAAAAAAAAAACAACTTGTGGCTGTCATGTCAAAACAAAGGAATATTTGAACAGGATCAACATATTTTGTTTTATCCGAGTGTGTGAAAGACATCAGCAAGCACACAAGGTATTTCTTTACATCAAAGGCTTTATTCCTGCTGTTCTTCCCACAAGGTAACAAATTACTATCAGACAAAACTCATTACAATGCTTATGTCATTCAACGAGGTGAGAGAGAATGTTCCAGACTATTAAAATGAGTGAAAAAATAGAAGTGCATAAAAAAAAAATCTAAAAAAACTAGAGCAGCACTGGATGGTGTGAAAAGCCATAGATACAATAATTTTATTGCTGAGAACATTAAACAAAGTCATGAAGTAACACAGAAACTGGTTTTCCTCTTAATCTGCTTCACACAATAGTCTGGACTTCCCCTTTCCGGTTCAGGGTGCGAGATATGCGACGCTTCCAGTTCGACAATTAGCCTAGAAACAGGCTGGATGAGTCTGAGGAGTAACTGCAGCTTGTTTTTTCTATTACACCTGTAGAGCAGCAGGAAGAAGGGAAAAATAAGCTGCATTTGGGAGCTGCGAGGCTCTTTGGCTGATGTGGACAACATTCAATAAAATATTGCTTTCATAATCTCATCTCACATTATATTTTCTACAATTTCACTAATAAAAGAACTACAGAAATAAAATCTGTGATTTTACACTGCCATTGGAAACATTAAAAATACTTAGCTTCACAAGCAGGTAACATTATTTCACAATGAGACTCACTTCAGTTCCCTAATTTAGGGGTTATTTTGAGCAGAAAAGTAACAACTTTGAACATTCAGCATTGTAACACGATATACAACAAACACTTAGATACATGTAGTACTTCCTTTCCGAGGCAGCAGAGTGTGATACATTTCAGGTGATATAAACACCGTGGAAAAGGCTGTATAACAAACTGCCATGCTGAGCCTTTAAGGGGCGGCTTTAAGAGCAGCTGCAGCATGCAGACGAAGAAAGAGAGAAAAAAAGAGTAGAGTGGAAAGGGAATATAGTTTATGTTCGCATTTTGTTTATTTTAACTTGCTGTTTGCCGTTTATTGTTACTCCTTGATGTGTGTGCGTGGAAATACAAGTAAGTGATGTTACATATTAATAATATTGTTTATTTAGCAGAGTATTTTAGTTTTACCCTTAATTAATAGCATGCTCTGTTCACGTGCACACTTAAGAGTTATACACGGTGGATTTTTTTTGAGTCGTGTATTTATGTAGAAATGTGCAGTTATTCAGTATGTGTGATGCTACTTCAGTCAGTTTATTCAGACATTGACGCTGTATTGTTGTTTAAGCTGCAATGGAAATTTCGTTGAATTCTGTTCAATGACAATAAATGCTATCTATCTATCTATCTAATTTCAGGAACCACACACAATTACCTAAATAAACCGCAAGTACGAGTTGAATCAACTGGAGTACGACTCTGCGTTCTTTGGAGTTCTGACCGACTCACCACAGTGTTCTGCATAGTCACACCAGCAAAAGCAACCTCTAATTTTCAAACACATTTGAATGGATGAAGTGATATGTGCTCATATTTAAGAGGTCAAACAGCAAACACAAAGATGGACAGGATGTAGAGGACAACTTTACAGGAACGGAGGTAGAGTCGGCTCACAACAACGATGGCTTGGCAGTGAACTCGATCGCTGCACCGTTCTGACAAAGTAAAGGATTAGAAAAAAGGAAGGATTAATACTAAGCACTAGAAGGGATGACAAGTGATTCAGGATTTCCACAAACACACTGACACACATGTAAGATTAGTGTGAGCAGGATTCTACGAGGGTTTGCCAACAAGCGCTCAAACATGATTAGAATGAACGCATGAATGCATTGTTTTGGTTAAAAGAAACAAGTGTTTATTTATTCTGATAAAATTAGAGAAAAAGCTACAAGTCTTCACTTTTAAGACACCGATTCCTGATAAAAAGCTTTTTTGCTTGGTTATTGGTCTGCAACCTGCAGAGACTCAAGTGGCTCTTTGGTCTGTCATCAAAAGTTCTTAATAACTTTAGCTAAAAAATTATGACTAATAATTTACACAAATCTGGCCTTTATGGAAAAGTGGCAGGGGAAAAAAACACATCTTGCTATTGGGATAATTTTCTTCAGAAGGGACAGGAAAGCAGGTCAGCTCCGAATCTGGTAGGACTTGAAAACTGATCTTTACAGATTCAATCAAGTAGAAATTTCAGTTTCTAAATGGCCAAAGTGGTTGAAACATGCACCAAAAGACTTAAAAAGTGGTTTTCTACAGACTCAGGTTTACTAAATGCAAATGCATGCCACACTTTTCAGATTTTAGTTGTAGAAAATCTCTTTCCCAGCACATTACAGCCATGTGCTACTTTGTGTTGATACTACATGCTAATTCAAAATAAAACTGTAACAAGGGCAAATATAAAATGTTTTAGGGGTTTCTGGAACAATAAAGTTTTCCTTCCCTCTCTCATTCCTTCTCTTGAAATGTGAGTCAGATCATTTGACCTGGTGTCACTATGATGATCTGGACGGGCGTTTTAATAACAGGATCAGCAAAAAAAGCACCCTGAATGAAGGGCAACTCAGGCCATGCTCGCTGTGGGAAAGGAGCAACAAACTGGGAAGTTCACCACATGTCATTTACCTCCTCCTCCTCATCATCAATATTATATTCATCATATTCATTTAGTTCATCAAATATGGGCTGAAATGAACAAGACAAGCAATTAATAGGCAGAAATAAGGAGTTGGTTTGATTTAATTTAGGTTCATGTCGGGGTTTGGACGAGTCTAAAGGAGGATGGGAAAACCATTTACCATGGTTTTGCTGTTCATGTACGAGTTTAAAAACTCCACCACGTCCTTACTGCCTGCAGCTTCAGCCTGAGACAGAAGAAGAGGGATTTATTAGACTTTCTGAACTGACACGCGTTATCACAGCAGACCAAGTCTCCCTGAAACCCACCACTTCAATGGCCATCTTCCCGTCGTAGCCTGGTCTGGTCAGATCTGCCCCGGCGATTCTCCAGATATCAAGGCCCTCTTTATCACCATTGGCCGCGAGGCTGACACACAGACGCGCAAACACAACGTAACGTTTTTATTAAAGCAAAATCAAAAATTTAAAGAACAGAGGGTGAAGAAAGAGAGTTCCCTGAAACTGAGCCAACACATCAGAGGAACAAATCAACAGATTAACAGATGCTTTTGTTTCGTCTTAACTGATAGAACACGAAAAGTGCGCTCATACAAAATAGGTCCTGACAAAACCAGTTGAGTATCACGTGTAGATAAATAACAGAGACCGGTCTGCATTGTGTGCTTTGGAGATGCAGATTGGGTCCACAACTATGCAACTAAGTCACATTCTTAGTGCATGTGAAACACTTGGGCAACTGGTTGGACCTGTCAGCTATGCAGGATGGGTCAGCATGGACGGTTCAGAAAACCGAGCAGTGTGGGTAAAGTCCTGAAACGTCTTTCTGGTTGGTCTGACCTGCACAGCTCACTTCCTGCTTCCTCTAGCTGCTCTCTCGAGAAGTGGGCTCCGGTCTTCCTCAGCAGCCTCACCACTTCCTTGTGCCTAAATAAGACAAAAACACTCATTTAATTCACACTTTCCCTGTAATTCACAGTTTAATGTGATGCTGCACAATAAAGAGATTTTATAAAGCTATCATATAATTTTAATATCAGCTCATTAAAAATGGTATCACCTCACTGGAATATAAGTTATAAGTTCCTATAAATAGATTTTTAACCAGCATTACAAAACATTAACCAACTTGTAATATGAATTTACCAACAGAGTTTAAAACAATATGCTGGAGTGTATGGGAAAAAAATTGAAGGCAAGATCTATGCTTTTTTGCTTTAGTGGCACCAAAGACAAAACTTCATGCCTTCATGCCTTAAGTTAAAGTTTTCAAAAACTTTTAACTTCTGCTCAGCTCATTTGCTGTTTCATTCAATGTGAGACTTTAAAAACATACCTAAGATGGAGTATATTAACCATTATAGATAAAAGAAAGAGAAATCGGACACAGATTGAAAAAAATAACTACATTGAGATTTCACATATTTCCAAGAAAAAAAAGATGTGTATATTTAATAATTTAATGCAGAAATGTATTGACTCTAGTATATTCTCTAACATCTCAGAGGTGCAGATTCAATGCAACATGTTGCAGTTTCTTCCTCAGGTGTTTATTCTGGATCGTGTTTGAGATTTTTATGGCGAGTCTGCACAAGGTACGTGTCATTCTGGTTCAGTAAAAGACTGTCCCACTAACATTTTGGAAAATATCTAGATGTGCATACCCTACATTTTTCTACCTCAGTGTTAGTGGACCTCTGTCACTTTGTGTGGCAAACGTCTGACCCTATAATCTCAGGAAACATCTTGAGTTTCTGACTTCACAATGACGGAGAATACACCAGTCTTAATATCGTAACATTATGCCTTTAGTCATGGAAAATTTACATTTTCTTCCTCACAAATTTACGACAGCAAAGGCTAGCCACGTTTTTCTTGTAAACATGTGAAATGAATATCAAAATTTCTATTTTTTGGTGGAATTTCACTTGTCAATGATCTACAATGATCTACAATGATCTAGTACTATGTACTCCGTCATAGGCTTTTGCCTCTTTCTTTAATAGTTTTGGACAAAAAAGTTCCTCTTAGATTTCTTTCATGTCTAACCCTGAAACATGTTTGTAATGTCATATGTATGTCCGTCAGTGTGTCAAAAAATGCTTTTTATCTAAAGTTTCTGCTTGTCTATTTTTTCCTAGGCATTGAATTGGCCTTGCTAGTATTTTAGCTTCATACAACCAGAATGTCCTCAGTCAGAGGCTTCTTCAAATTCAGTGTATTACTGACTGTTGAAGTGGATCCTTGCTGCCCACAACTACCAGTGTGTATAACAACTTTTTGAAGAAACCTGAATAATACGAGTTACAACAGTAGTTTTTATAACTGAATTTGGAAACATGTTGCACTTCTTTTTTTTTCAGAATCACATTTTATTTAGGCAACATTTAGATAAAATACAAAAGATGAAATCATTAAGGGTTCAAATAAAGTCTCAAAAACCATAACGGCCTTTTTGTGGTCAGTTCAAAAATCACAGAATTAATTTTTTAGCAAATTATTTTTATTTGTTCATAAGAATCTATAAATTAACCGCCCACTTAGAGACAATCAAACACTTTGTGCTTGTGTAACGTTAAATCATTTCACAGTTGAGCAATATTTAGACTTGGACTTCCTTCAAGCAAATATTGCGCTGCAGCATTTAAGAACTCACACTGATGTTATTGTGCCGTTCTAAGAGTTAGTGTGATGGTTGTAGTTGTTGTCTGACATGTTAAGACAGGTTCCTTATCCCCCACGTTGAGCCACCCACACAAGAGTCACCTGCAGGGACAGTCACTGTGACAAGACACAGCAAGTTAGGCCTAATATCTACAACTGTTTCCCTTTGTGCACCAATGTCCATAAAAAACATTGTTAAAGACAACAGGGCAACATAACTAAAAGCAATTTGTTAATTCTATAGAGTGTGTGATATAAGAACCACAGAAACTCCTGGAACGACAAAAGAGACTAAAAGAAGAAACAAATTAATATCTTTCAGCGGTGAAACTGGGAGCAAGCTGGTAATACTGGTTATTAAGGCACTCCCCACATTTGTTCTTCAAACTTTCAGTCAGTACAACTCTTAGCTTTCCCTTATATGGACGTCAGGTTGTGGTGTGAAAGTTCTGTGGCAAATACATCAGCGATACAGACAGCACCTCCAAATCTCAGTTCTGTTGGGCTGTTTGCAGTTGTTTCATTGAATCCATTAAGGTAGGAATCTGCTGACAGAAGCCGTGCAACATTCTTTAGGACGTGTTCAGTAACGACAGGTCCCTGTGGCCCGATGCATCACTCCAGTATCACAAAGGAAACAAGTCCACGCTTGCAGTGCCAACCGTTAAAGTAAGACAAGAGCAACATGGTATAGCTGTGACACACACCGTCTCCCTCCTCAGGCTTAATCATCGCTCCAACATGGAAACATGAAGCGTGGTTTTCACCGGCAAACGTACAAAAAAGATTTCAGAGGGAAAAGAAAGCACGTGTAAAAATAAACACTCTCTAAACTGTCAGATGACAATTAGCCTAATTAGTTTGTAATTATTGTTGGCCTCTAAACTCCATTATGAGTCTCTCCTCTGACTCCCCCCCCCCACACTAATACAGACGCTTTTCCCTTCTCCTCATTTAGGCAGAACCAAATTCCCTGCCTCTCAGCAGCTCGTTTAATGAAATCTCCGCTATAGCAGCTATTAACAACATGTTTTCAGGAAAACACTTTGAGGTCTGAGAGGAATGACAATTGTTGCTAATGGCCAAGAGGGGGGGTTTATACATCTGCAACTTCATAACCTTAATGAGCAGATTAAAAACAAACACATCAGCGCTCGATGCGGCTTTACCTGAAGCGGACGGCGTTGCATAGGGGTGTGTCTCCATAGCGATCTTTGGCATGGACAGAGGCTCCCTGGTTGAGCAGGTATTGCACAAGTCTGAGGTGACCCTCACAAGCAGCAACATGCAGAGGTGTGCGTCCGTCAAAGTCACCCAGACGTAAGTCGCTGCCCTGAAACACAGGAAAATCAGCCCTGCAGGTTGGCTGTTTAAAACAGTAAAAACAGGTGCGGGGTGTGTTGATGTCTCTGTCATAAATGTCCAAATCAAATAAATACCCAACAGTCACACAGACTGGTCTTTATTATGAGCAAAATGGCTAACGTTCTAAATAAATTATCAGGTTTACATGCAGAGCTTTAAGCAATATGACAGAAAACATCAGTTTAGCAGTCCTCTGTATTTTCAGAAATGTAATATGTTGAAACTTCAAATAGTGGCTTTAAAGATGCTATCCAGCAGTGTATTTAGTTCTGATTTAAAATCTGTTTTCTTTTGACAGATTTCGACACAGATCATGACGGACTCAGGGTCTATTTGAGTTGCAAGAGGTTTGACTTTCCTTAGCAAACGTGTAAACTGTAAACTGAAAACAAGCTGAAAATTTTCACATGGGAAAATTACAAAAAACAAGTATGATGTGATTGCATAAGTGTGCACACTCTCTTAGCTTTCAGAATTACCCACCACATTTAAACTCATGTTAAATAAGAGTTAGCAAACACCTGCCATCCCTTATAGTTCCTATTAGGCCTTTCTTGATATCTTCTTAGTTGTCCTATACCTTATATGATGTCACAACAGGCATAAAATCTTGTGTTTTTCAGGGGGATTTTTTATGTGGGTAAGTAATTTCTAACAAAAAGGTATAAATTGTTCTACAGATGACAAACTATATCAACAGAATGTTTGGCTGAATTAACAGAAAAGTGTAGCTGGTACCAAAGCTACAAAAACACCTACGTGTATGTTTCCAAATTCCATTTGGCTTTGTGTGAACTTGGACATCCAATTTTCTCAAAAGAGTAACATTGATTTTTTTGGCAAATTATCAGTGAGAGTTTTAACTGTGGACACTGACCCTGCTACTCAAACATGAGAAGATAAGAAAGGTCAGAACCTCTCTGCTAAGGCACAAGGTTATAGCTTGTATAGGTTATAGAGTGAGAGTGTATCAAACAGTTTTTGTTTATATGACACAATGAGAGGGAATGGCTGCTTACCATTTCCTTAAGAGCTACTAAAGCTTCTGTGTCCCCAATTTTAGCAGCAGCACATGCCAGCGAAGGAGTCAGTGCATCACGGATGGCTTCCAGTTCCTTTTGGATGTCAGGAAATGTAAGAGATCAAAAAATATGTCTTTCAGGGAACTTGATAAAATCCTCTTTCCAAAGTTTGTAAATTGTAATAATTTTAAACACTGCCAATGACAAAGTCCCAAAAGCTAGAAGTAGTGTTTTTTTGGGGGGGGGGTTTACAACTTTTATCAATAAAAATGTATGACTTTACATCTCTAGTGTCATGAAGTAGCCCCTTAAAAAAAAAAATCACAAATTGATCTTTGCAAATGTATTTTGTTTGTTTGTTTATGGGGCATGTGGGGCAGTGGCATGCAGTCAAAGTCATCCAACTTATTGCCCCAAAAGACTGCATTGGATTGTTTAATCATTTCTATCCTCACCTTTATTTGTTTTGCATCAAATACTACAAAATACTGTGAAAAACTTTCATCATTACTACAAACCAAAATGTATTTTATTGAGATTTTCTTAAACAGACCGGCACAAATTAGTCTATAACAGCAAAGTGGAAGGAAAATGGTACATAGTTTTAATTTTTTATGCTTAGGGTTGTTGTCCAATTGAAAGGAGAACCTTACACGTTTTGTCTTCCACTTCACAACTATGCACTACTTTGTGTTCGGTTACCATATAACATCCCAATCAAACACTTTGTGGTTTTAACAGGATGATACATGAAAAAAGTTCATGAGGTATTAATACTTTCATCCTTCCTCCAGAAATACAGTACAGACCAAAAGTTTGGACACGCCTTCTCATTGAATTCAATGAGAAGGCGTGTCCAAACTTTTGGTCTGAACTGAGTACAGACCAAAAGTTGTGTCCAAACAACTTTGGACACAACTTTTGTGTGTCACAGTTGTGTCACACAAACAGTTGTGTCCAAACTTTTGGTCTGTACTGTATATCAAGAGCTGCACAGACTTTTCTACAGTTTGATAACAATTCTAACAGACAGTATTTATTTCATGTAACATGTCAATGTTTTAATGTGACATTAAGCCTTGAACGGAAAACTGGAAGGACACAAGCCCCACTGAGCTTTCCTGAGAATCTAAATGAACAAACGAACACAAAGACAAGTGTAAGAACTTAGGACCTGATTGTCCTGTTATCAACTGGTTTGCTGAAAATCCTGTTTAGCTGTTGTGGGGGTTGAAACACGTGCGTGGGTGTCTGTCTGCCTACCTCTTTGCAGCTAACGCTCAGAGACTTGGCAATGACCTGGATGAACCTGCTGTCGCTCAAACACAGTTTGGCTCCATCGAGGTCGGCACTCATCTCACCTCGCAGGTTTTGAGCCATCATCTGGACGTGAGGACAAAATAGTTTTTACTTTTATGACATTCCTGCTTTGAAAAGTTCACATCAACACCAAACAAAATGAAGCCTTTTGAGCAAATAACCTTTTTCTGAGCATCTAGAGTGAGCTCTTTCTTAGCCAGAACATAGGACAGTTTTGACAAGGCAGCCTCAGGGGTCATGTCACCTCCAGCTAACAGACCGGCATCCATCAATACCTGAAAAGTCAGATGAACTAGTCACTTGCAGTGCAGATTGTATAATAATCACTTGCAAAAAAAAAAAAAAACTTCTTGGATGAAAAGTTAAATCTGTGTTTATGTATGTAATCACTTAAACAGATGTGGAACGACATGCATGAAATAAAATTCAAATTTCTTAAATGAAATTTATGATGAGTAGGTCATCAGTTATATGTGTCTGTTTAACGAGACATAAATATTTGTTTTTAATGAAAGACTGTAGCACAGGAAATATGAAATATTTTTTTAATACATAATGAATTCAAAGCAATATATCTTTGAATTTGTATATGTGAAGTTGGACTTCCACAGCAGTAGATGATTGTTAGAAATTTTAAAGACCAATATGCTAGTTTTACAGTGATATGAATACCACACTCACAGAAAAATAAAAATAAAAACATGAGCAAGTCACATCAATATTAAACAATTATATTGCAAGTGCATATTGTTATAATTATCATTAAATAAACTCCCGTACCCTTCCAGTGGCGTAAGAGGCTGAGACTGTCCCCCTCAGACACTGGGTGCAGTTAACCATGATGACACCAGCGTCGGTGGCCTTACTCAACTCCTCCAGAAGATCAGGGCGGTTATCGGGTGCGTTCCCACTGCCATAGGTTTCCAGGACGACGCCCTGCATGGGCGGCTGCAGGAAAGCCCTGACCTGGAGACAGATGTGAGCCGGCTCGAGTTGAAAACAGCCCGCATTTACGACCGCATCAACTGCATAGCATCAAATTGAGAAATTAGTATTCCGTGTTATTTTTCCTGCAGTGCTTTTTACTCTTATGCATGGGACCATTCCCTCTACTAAAAGCCCATCTGGTGCCTTCTCTAAAACCAGTATCTCAATCACCGGTTGGCTGGCAGGCACTCGGAGGCCCTATAGCACATCATTAACCGTGGCATACGACTAGAACAGCAGATGACTTCAACGGCAGAAAGGAGAGCAATTAATCTGAAGCCATTAGTGAAAATAAAGTCACTTGGCAAATAGCAGTGTGAGGGGAAGGTGACATTTAAAGTTCGGAGTTCAGTCAGTATTTTTGAGTATAATTAGTAGTTTGACAAGAAAGGTCTGACACAGACCTCAAAACACGCTTCCATACAGCAGGGATGGTGAATAGGCAGAAGCCGCCTGGAGACTAATCAAAACGGTGCCTCATAAAGGCCTTTAAACGTGGTAAGAAAGCCTTGATAGCAGAGATGGGTAGAGGGAGCAGATTGAGACAGTAAAGGAGAACCATCCCCGCAGGTTCTGCAGGGGGAAGCTCAGCTAAATTGGACGGTATCAGCGGCATTCCTCCCTCCTTACAGGGTAATTGGACATGGGCCATAACTTTCTCTCATCTTTTTCTGGCCAGAACTCGAACTGCAGTTTACAAGAACAGATAAAGTAACAGCGGAAAGGTAATTACATAAAAGTAACTGTATTTTATTGCAGTTTGACAAAAAGAGGGCTTTACCTTTATTCAGAAAACATTTGAATTTTATGTGTGAATCAATTCAATTTTAATCAAACTTAATTTTGAGCAGGCATTGCTTTATTTGCCAAACTCTTGTAACTCTGTTAATGTTATTGTTAGAGTTTAGATTTATGACAAAGGTCCAAACTGAAACTGGTAAAAAAAAAAGGGGGTAAAAAAAAAGACATAAAGTTGTATTAATTGACAAATTTTAGTCAAAAGAGAGGAAGAGAGGATTCTTACATAGCAGTGAGAATCGCCACCACGGTCCCACCAGTAAGACAGAAATCTTATTTTCTTACTGTTGATGCAGTGATTCCTGGGAACAACCTGAGCAGACCCACGTTCCTGTTCAGCTCCGTTCTGACTTGAAACTTTGCCGTGGTGTTTGCCCTCCACACCGTATCCCAGTTAACTAAAACAAAAATAATTAAATTGCTTCAGCCACAGAAAAAATTACACATCTTCAGTATGCAGAAGAATTTTATCTATGACTAACTTTTAAAATCCACTTCAGCGGTTGCTAAAGGAGGCAAATTGGGAGAAGTGAACGCATTGAAACTGCCGGCGTCCACCTTAGTAACACGATTTCCTCTGTAGAGCTTGTTGTAGAAATACAAGCAAACCTGAAAAAGAAGAGATCTAGTTCATGACCAAAATTTGTTGCAGATCGAATCAGTTTCTACATTTTCTGTCTTACTTTTTTTTTGATGACTTACTTGCATTTTTAGACAAATGTCAAAAAGTAGACCATTGGAGGAAATAAATACCAGAAACACAGAACCTTGCTAAAGTATTCAAAGGTCGTTTTTCTTTTCATTTTGTTACAACCACAAACTTCTGCACATTTTATTGAGATTTAATGTGACAAATCAAGACAACATAGTACATCGTAGTCAAGTTATGGAAGAAATGCGCGGGTTTCAAACGTTTTGACAGGAAGGTCTGAGAAATCTGATGTGGCTTCTTTTAATCTGATACGTTGAAATAAAATCTAGTGTATGGTACAACTGCAAACCTGCAATGAGACAGCTGCCAACTTAAACTGACAGGCAGAAGAGTAATAATTAAGAAAGAAGCCAAGAGATTCACAGCTCAGGTGGAACAGTCTGTCACCAGGGAATCGATGAGTCTTACACAAATGTGGCTTTTATTGAAAAATGCCAGAAGAAATCTGGACTGCAGAAAAATTTCCTCTGGTTCCATGAGACTAAAACTGAACTTTTTGGTCTACATCCAAAACTAAAAGTGACAAAAACTAACTTCACAAAACCTTGTGAATGCCATTGGTGAAACATGGTTGTGGCAGGCTGGCAGCATGGTACTGTGGGTGAATACAAATGAGTATCATTTGTAAAATGGGAACAAATATTGTTGATCATGCAGATTTCCACCACATAAAGCTACTCAAAAACTAAAAAAAATTCACCTGATGTAAAATTCAGGTTCACATATGTTGGATAATTTCTAAGTAGATTCGATGGTATATTCTTTACAATAAGTGTTTTAAAGTGTTTAGATTAAATGAAAAAAGCTGCTCAGTTTGAAACGCTCGGCCCTGACAAGGTATCATTCCTGCTAATCTTCTGCAGAGCGTACGATGAACAGAGTCAGGTGCTTTTCCTGTTCTGTTAACTATTGCGAAACACTCCCGGTCATTAGAAAGCATTCCTTCCACACCCATCTCTGAGGTACGTGATGTATTCTCTCTGCAAATCACATTGTACATTTAATTAATTTAGACATTAATTCAGTAACGGAAAATTAACAGTTAAGTGACTAAAACATTGAGTCACTGCGAATTCTCATGTTTGGTTCAGAAATAAAGCCAAGTTATCAAATAATTTAAAACTATAGAGGCTTTTCAAACCTCAGGAATGACAAACTGGCCGGCGATCAGCAGCGCTCCCAGCAAGTTGTCTCTGCCATCATTCCTCAACTCATAGATCGGCACCTAAATACAGAAAGTATACACGTCAAATTTAGCAGCCATGTTTCATAAACTGGTTGGTTAAACTCTTGAAGACAAGTTTTACCTGAGAGCCGGTGAGAACGATTGGTTTTCCCAAATGCTCACACATGAAGGACAAAGCAGAGGCTGTGTAAGCCATAGTGTCTGTGCCGTGAAGAATCACAAACCCATCAAACTTTTCATAGTTTTTCTGGGGTCAAAAAAATTAAGACAGAGCACACAATGAGAGCTGAAGTTAAAATTCAATGTTTATTTTTATATCCTTTTATCTATTATGACCTAGAAAAAAACTGCCCTAAAATAAAGACAATACATTTTAATTATCATCAAAAAGGTTATTTATTTTAGTGTATTGGTTCGAAAAAATGATTATATAAATTTACTTCTCACAGTAAAATTATTGACACAAGGAAGGTACGTCACAAAAGGTTGTTGCTAAAGGAGCTGGCTATTAATACAGTGTTAATAATATCCAATCATATTAATGAAAAGCTTAATAAAAGAAAAAGTGTGGTGAAGAACCCACAGGGATAACCACATCCTCAAGAATCTTGTCAACCAATGTGGCAAATTGTTATAGCAAATAAGGGTTCATATATTATGCAGTAAAATGACAGATCTTCTGTTAAAAATGTATTTTTATTGAGCTTATGTAATATTCTAATTTGCTGAGAAAGTGAATTTAGGGTTTTCATTAGCTGTAGTGCAGGTTAATCAATAAATTAACAAAAATAAACACTTAAAATATATCACTTCACGTGTGCCTTATATAATATGAGTTTTCATTTTCAACATTTTGCTGATAATCTAATTTGACAAGATAAACCTCTAAATGTACCTCAATGTCTTTTCCAATGCGGCCCCAGTCATCTGTGGTCATGTTGGAGGAGTCGAGCAGAGGACTGTACTCCAGGATCGTGTAGATTATCCTCTTATTTAATTTACTCGGCCTTAGAAGGAAAACAGTTTATAAACGTAATATTCAGCAAGTCAATAAGCTCAGGTGTAAGTGGAGTTAGTGCAAAAACATTCACAACACAAAACATAAACACAGTGTTAAGGCAAATATTTAAATATGACATGATAAACTATTATTAATGTTCATGCTGATCTTTTTTGTATTTAAGTTCTGATTAACAAAAGAAAGTAAGTTTAAAGAAGTAGAAATGGCTACTAATAAACAAAAGAGTTGGGGAAGAGACAGTGTTTTTTTAGCTGGGCCTTTCCTTCTCCACAGAAAGCTGCCAAAACCTGTTTCAAACACAGACAATGAATCCTGCAGGTGGAAAATCAAGGTGTGTTGTCATGCGGGTTATGGAGAACGCAAGGTTCGAACTCTCAGGCCTAGGTTTTGTTAACACTACTTATTTAACTTCAGCAAAACAACAAGTTTAAAGGGACACAGCTAATGGTACATTCTTGGTAATTTATATATGATTACAGGGGAAAAATATGTTTTCTCATTCATGAGGCTGGAGAGTCTCACGTCACCTTTCAACCTAAAGAGCCCCACCTGCAACACTCACATGTAAAACAGCGTGACAGCCTCGTGAGTGACTGAAAGATTTCCCCGCTAATCTCTTTTTTTTTTGTTTTCCCCGCTAATCTCTTTTTTTTTTTTGTTTAAAAAACCAGGGTGTGACTCCCTGTCTCCCACCCCCACATTATCATGGGCAGCCTTATCCCATGGAGATAGGAGCTGAAAGGAACAGCAGGGGGAAGAGCAGGCGGGCCTCAGCCCATCCAACCAGGGGTCTTCACTAACACTCTTCCAATTAGCCTCTCATCCACACACAACCCTGTGACATATGTTGTTGATAATCTGAGAGCTGAAGTAGCAGAAGAAAACACTATTCAAATCCCAAATTATTCATCTTTCTGGCCTGAGGTGCATCAAAGCTACACATTAGCATACCCGTGCTAGGAGGCCTAATAGTTAAAGAATAATAAATGTGTGTGTTGTTTGTGTGCATTTTTATGAATGGTGTTGGGGGTTGAATAAGGATGGTCTAAGTTTGCATAGATCTAATTAATACAGTTAATACTGGCTCACAAATAAAATGTTACTTTATTAATTCATTTGATTAAAAAAAAACATGTATTGTTAAGAACAAAACTATTCAGACCAAGTGAAGGGTTAGATTTCAATTATTTCCCCTCAAGCAAAAGGTTTGTTGCTAATAGGAAATAACACAGGTAAAACAATGTAAAATATATATATATAATTTCTCTGTTTTCATTTAGATATGATTAAAAAATTACCTGACTAAAATCATCGGCGGATCAGCTTTTTACATGTTTTCAGTTTCACTAATATTTTCATTAATTTAGGTAATGTCCTCACAGTGTGACGTTGGAAAGTCTCTGTGTGCACAATAATCTTTGACTCTCTCCATCCACTTTTAGATTAAAACTTTTGCCGAACTGACTCATGACATTAGTTTTACTTGCAGTCTGAAGAAAAAAGTGCAAATCTAAACCTAAATGTACCAATTTTTGGCCTATCTATATTGTATAGATTCTTTTCACACAAAATGAGACATAAAAGCAATTACTTATTTTAATTTCATGCATTAAGACTTAGCATTGTTCAGCACTGCTTGAAACACAAGGACTCCGACAGTTGTCACTATATCTTGGATATATATCTGTGTGTCGCTCCAGTCAGTCTAATCCTTGTCAGTCCTCCCAATAATTAAACAAATTTTAAATTTCTACCACACCTTTTTCTTTAAGTAAACTTTCTATCAATAAGCTTTGGATGAAAGACTGTAAGAACCTGTCAGTTTCAGTTCCCAACACATTGGCTATTAGGCCATAACATGACTAATTTTTTAATCAATGTATGGTAATATTTAAATTTTGTAAGACATCAAAATAATCATCATGAAATTTACCAAAAATAAGACTTGAAATATATCACTGTGTGTAAATAAAATTACTTTCTGGGTGTAATTATTGAATAAAGTTTTTTTTACTTTTTTTTTTTATTAAACTCTAACTCAATGAGATGCACCTTCATAAACTTCCACTGACAGGACGCAAAAACTGTAAAAAGTTGTTAATCAGCTTGGAGCTCAGTCCATTCTCATTAATGTGCTGCATGTGGGCAGGACAATAAGACAAACTCTATCAAACATGCTGATCAGCAAATTGTTGTTTGGCCTTTACAAACTGATGCTCCAAAGAACATTAGATTATCTCAGCCCAGGTTATTATCGTTCACACTTTAGAGCACCTGAATTACAGGAAACCGAGCACACATTAGCTCAATGGAGGGCATTAAGAATATTCAAGCCAACATTTATTTGACGCCATTCTCTGGTCAGCACACCATAGGCAGAGAAATAAAAATACTGTCAAGCATGTGTCATGCTTTCAGTTTTACAGCACCGAGGGAACTGGAGATCGGACTGGGGCGTTGGCTTTCTGTTGAGGTGACAAATGCAGGTTAGAGTCATTAAAAGGAATCTGAGCGTTAAAGGAACAGTTTACTACAAAAAAAATGTTCTAAGTTTGGGTCAAAAATAGATGAAATAAGGAGGTTAAGAGAGCAAATTATATAAAATTGCTACATTTTAGGAATAAACAAAATGTTAGTTAAAAATCCAACAATATTAGATCATCTTTAAACTGTGTCATACAAAGCAAATTAATGGAATTAACAAAAATAATTTACAAGAAAATTAAGCATACAGTAGATGATAATTCTTCTAGTGAAAAACAATAGCACCAACCTTACAAGATGCTCACTGGGTTTTTCCCTGGCTCAGATTAAAACAATTTAGAAAATGTGTCCATTATTCAACTTTTTTCAAATTCAAATACTTTTTTATAAAACTAACAATAATCTATAAAACACAGTTATGTGGTTTCTATTGTAAATTCAGCTATAGTACACAAAGTGGCCTTCAAAAGTTTATATTTAAGAGCATGAGTTATGGCTACATGCTAACTGTTGTTGAACTTACGGCAGAACCAGCGTGTTCTCCAATCTGTAGTACTCATACAGGCAGGTTTGATGGGCATAAAATTCATCGTGTAGGATGGGCAGCTTGCGCAGACTCTCCACAAGGGCATTGGCTGTAGGGGCATAACCTGTAAAAGAAAAAAATAATAAATGTTGTAACTTATTCTTTGTACTGCTTTTTTAAAGAGGGATTTGCCATTGTCAATAACACAACAATAACAGTCTCATACTGAACCCTAGAGGTAAACCTAAGAAATTACATGAACACAATTTTTTTTTATCTTAACAGGACTTTTTTTTAGCTATTTACATCACCCAGGTTTATTTGTAGGCAGCCCAAGGAAATAAGCTGGAGTTTGTATTAATTTTCACAAGTCAGTGTAATTTATTTTGACGACATATAAAGTTGTGCAGTGCTGGGCTCTTTCATCCAGAGTAAACACCACAGGAAGAGCAAGGTAATCAGAGAACATTATGGTGTGAAAAATGTTTGCTGCCTTCCTAATTTCCTTTTATTTTTATGTTTGTCTCACTTAAGTCTTTCACAAGATCAAACCAATTGAAATATAAATGAAAAACAACACAAGTAACCACAAAATGCAGTTTTTAAATGAAGGTGTTTATTTTTGAGAGAGGAAAAAAATTAAACCGTGAATGGAAAAGTGATTCCGCCACCCCACTTTATGTTGAGATCCAAAGAAAATGACTTTGCCAGAACACTTCTTGATGATTTTCAAGACTGGCAAAAGCTGAATGCTTTGGAAGGTGTTTGTCTCATTACAACTGCCATAAAGCAACACTGCATTTCAGAAACATCATACTAGGGATACAGGTTATCGATTAATCAGGTAATCTAAAGTTGATCGATCTTATTGTTCAACTAACAAATTGATAAGCTGCCATTTTCTTAAAAACCTGAGGTTTTTATCATATGAAGATGATTGGCTGTGTTTCCATAACATAAAGGGATTTTTCTTTCATAATATGTTGAATTAAATTAATTCAACTTTAACATTATTTTGTGTCATCTGTATAAAATGCTGACCAAATAAGCAGAAAATTGTGTGATTTGTTATTAAACTTAAGGACCTTGCCAAGTGTTTAGATTTTGAAACAGAGTCATACAAAGTGCATATTGCATCACACACTAGTCTGTTTGGACCATTTCTTTCCTCACTCTGGGGTCTCATATCCCTATAACACTGCAATAGATAATCACAGTCCTTCACTGTTTCCTCATAAAACACTTCTTCAAGAAAGAAAGAATCTTGACGACTGTTAAAATTATTACTTTCTTTGTTTGCATTACTCTGGAAAAAATAAAACTTCCTGATTATTCATTATGAAGAATAAGTAAATAATATTTATTTATGAAACATGATAGGGATGCTTCCTCTTAAAGTACACACACACACACAAATACTTCCCCAAATTATCTGTACTCTTCCTTCAACAGTCCAGGAACCCCAACTTTCTCAATGCCCCGTCGCCATGGAGACTCATTGGTCTGAGGCATCATTTCCCCTTTTTAAGATTTTTAGAATCTCCTGATAATTTTTACTCAAGGCTTATATACAAAAAAAAACAGCAGAGTATCTTCTCATTAATGGTACTTGAAATATCATCCTACTGTTAAGTCTTTTAATTGAAAAAGAGGAATGTGTCAAATCTCAGTTATTTTGATAAACCGTGAATTTTGCCATTTACCAAAAAATCCTGCAGGAGAATGTCCAGGCATCTGTTCGTGACCTCAAGCTGAAACAAACTTAGGCTTCTACAGCTGGACAGTGATTCAAAACACACCAGCAAGTCAACCTCTGAATGGCTGAAAATAAATTAACACTTTGGAGTGGCCCAGTCAAAGTCCTGACCTGAATCCTATTAAGATGTTGTTGCAGGACCTTAAAAGGGCCAGTCATGCTCGAAATCCCTCCACTGTGGCTAAATTATAACAATTCTGCAAAGATGAGTGAGCCAAAATTCCTTTTTATCACAAACTCTTGATTGTGGTTGTTGTCAGTTTTTAGGTTTTGGGAGGCAGGCACTTTTTCAGGAAGGGTCATGTAGGTTTGGATTTTATTATGCAAAATATTATTGATTGTCTTACAAGACAATCAATAATAAACAAGTCAGAGTAAACACTCTGAATGAAAGGTCTGTCAGACAGAGTCAACACATCATTTTCATACCAAGGACAAGAAATCCAAAACAGTGGAGTGACAATCTGGCTGCAGCTGCAGAAAAAAATCTTCCAACATGTGTGTGTAACCCAAACAGGTTCATTTGGTGAGAGTTCATAAACACTTAAAATAAAGACATAACACAGCATAACCATCAGATCAGTTATAATGTGATGCCTAATAATAAAATATTCCACCACATTAGTCAAATGCATTTTTAGATATCTAATGTAATTATGGATAGGCAGACAAAACCGATTTTAAAACCGACAAAACAGCCTGCCGTAATTGAAAGCGATTTTATTAACACTGCCATATACTGTAGGCTCCAACTTAAAAGTACTGTGCACAGCGCTCTTTGAATCACAAGGCATCTTGAACGAGACTGTGTTCGTAAATTTTTAGGATCAATAATTTTAGGCTGTTTTTTAGTTTTTACAAACTTTAGGGATTACTGTGGTCTTCACCTATTGCAGGATTATACGGTCAATGCAGGAAAAAGACCATTTCCAGTCAAGATGGTATGAATTGTTCTATCTATCAAATAACTTGATTTTAAAGCTTGAGAACTAAAGAAAGGTATTTCATCGTAATTGATTTTCTTTATTTAGCTTTTGTTTTTGGTAAACTATGGGCTATATGGTGTTAAAGTTGAGCTAATATGGGACAAGTTTGGACATTCATTATTTGCTGAGCTATAGTAAAAAATCTGGGACGCTTATATTCAAAAGGCTTAAAAGTTTTAATATCCCAAAAGTTTGTAAACAATTAACTATGGTGACTGTTGAGAACAGCTGCTACGCAGAAAGAGGAAGGCGTTTCCTGTATACCAGTGGTTCTCCAATCTGGTCCTCAAGCACCCCAGCCCTGAATGTTTTAGGTGTCTCGTTGCTTTTAAACACCTAAAATAAATAAATAGGTGAATAAAAGGCTTCTGCAGTATTTGATGGCAACAGAGGAGATCATGCAATCATTTGAATCAGGAGTCCTGGAACAGAGACACATGTAAATAAAAATGCACCATATCTAATTTAGTTTCACCTAATCATTATTTGCTTTATTTAATTCATGACTAGTCATAATTTAATTGTTTACCTGAAATAAAAGTTTGTCTAATTACTGAAATTGCAAATATCTTGAATTAAAGCTTCCATGAAAATTTATGGCATAGATCTGACAAAATTTATGCTAGTCACAATGTAATTAGAGTTATCATAAATAGGTATTATGTGTAGTCCAAATATAATTAGAAATATCTTAATTTTAATAACACAACATGAACCAATTTCAGATATCTAGAAGCTACGGTAAGTGTGATGAAACTGATTTTATGTTAAATCGACCTGCCATATCGCCATGTTGAAATTTCAACTTCTTAACTAGAACACATGAGGTACATTTTTCCCCAAAGTAATAACACCTGATTCAAATGAGTGAGGCATCTACAGAAAACCTATTAAAATCCAACTGTTATTTCCTTCTCCCTACCAACTGATGGAGAACCAAATTCCAACAGGCCCTCATCCATATCCCAATAGTTTTTCAACCAACAACCAACGCACTGAGGCCAGCAAATTGCTGTAGCTTATTGCCTGTTTCGTATGTGTTCAAACTATGCGTTTACTTCTTTTTAGAGTGAATCAACCTGCTGCATCTGTCGTATCCCAGCGAAGTCAAATGGATATCAATGGAAAGTGGGCCCATCAAACTGGTGCAATGACTGTTTCCGTAACATTTTTAAGGAACCATGGGCCGACGCCATCATCTTGAAAGGAGGCTGGGATTCTCTGCCAATGGTGGCACTAAACTTCTGTTTCCGCCTAGAGTGCAGATATAAAGTTTTTTGGTCTTCGGCTTTTTCAAGTTCTGCCTCTACCCTCTCCATAACAAAACACCCTGATGGGGTACATTGCCCACTTATAGAGAAATTATGGATAAACTACGAAGATGGCACCAGGGCAATCAGAGCTCACATGGTGGATGGAAGAATCATCGCCCATAGCCCAGAGATGTCAGTAACCTTGTCCTTCAAGCGAAAGGAGAACAAGAGCACTCAGACGGATTGCCCAGTTGAGATGTGTGATGCAAAACCTGGAGAAAAATGTATCTATTTATAATACAATTATATTTACAGTAGTTATTTTATTGAAAATTTGTTTTTACATGTTCAAAATAAACAATTTAGAGCAAATAGTTAACTCAAACTGCGACATTTGCATAAAGAACAGAATGGAGGTAAGTTAGAGAAGCGTGATGAGAACGCAACTATCACACTTTTTGTATGGAACAGTTTTGAAAATGGTCACTGTAGAGTTTTAAACAATCCAATTTTAAAGTGTTTGTTTTAATCCAAACTGAAAGAACAAATTTAAACAAACCTTAATTATGAGGTTAAGTCATAGAAATTGTCATAAATTAATTCTTTTAAGTATTGTGGGACAAAGAAAGATGTAAATTTCACATGTACAAAACCCATTTGAAGTACTGTCTGAGATAATTTCAAACAGTACTTCAAATGTACGTTACAAATGCAAATCATGCATTATTTTCAAGTCAAATAAAATCATGCAAATCAAGTCTAGATTACTACCTGCAATTTCTCCATCTTGTTTAAAAGCCTAGATTATGCTGGCCCCCAAGAACTAATTATATTTTCTTTTGAAGCTTACTTTTATAGTTTAGTAATTTTCTGTTCTTCTATCAGATATTATAGTTAAAGGCTAACCTAAATTATCCAGCCTCACAATGATGGAGTCCATGCAGTTTGGCCAACAATAATGAATAACAGGGAAAATAGGTGCCTGAGCTTATAGGGACCTTTAAATGTTATTCTGCATCTCTGCATGTTGCACAATACATGTCAGCATGAGGTTATTGATTTACGAAGGGTGATGTTGTTCCAACTGTATCCTGGAAAAAAGGTGCCACCATTCTCTGAGGTCTACAAACTTCAATTCACCGTAAAATTCACCCCTAATAAAGAACTGCTCCAAATGAATACGACTTTATTACAAACAAATACGTTTCGTATTATTTTCGTTTGAGGTAGAAAATATATTTACAAATGTCAATTTTTACTTCGATTAATTTTTATTTTAAGCGTTCCTTCTCGTGTGTCTATTTTAGGATCCACGTGTAAGTTGTTATGAAGCACAGCGTAATCCTCGCATCATGTTCCCAGCAACATGTGACAGACCAGCCTATGTATATGTTGAGTTATTTGCTACAGATGTGGGCTTCAGACAGACACTGCGAAACTTAAAAGTAAAGTTAAAAGTAACTGGGAGCCCAGTCCATCACATATACCTTTATCATGCAGCGTCATCCCGATGGTCCCCCCGGTGTTTATCACCAGGACCCGCGACTCATTCCCGCAAGGTGAAGTCACCAAGTCGAGGTTTTCCACCGAGCTGTAGCTGGACAGCTTTCTCCTTCGGCTTGGGTGAAGCTGGACGTTAGACGGAGAAACATCGTTTGTTTCTATAAGAGTCGGATGAGACAGAGCCCGACCGAGCGTGTTAGGTCGACTGTATTCCGCCATGATGCCTTAAAGTGGCGCTGCCCCTTTAAATCCGCCCGTTGAAGCTGATGAGGGGTCTTGCAGTAAACGTCAGAGCCCTGCCTCGCGAGCCGCGGATTCCAATGCAAACCGGGCGGACCGATTATTTTAATGATGTTTAGTTTCGCTGCTATAATTCACAGAGATGTGATAGACTAGGATGGTAATCAATTCTGACGTCATCAATGTGGGCTTGGCTTATACTAGGGTGACCATATTTTACTTTGGGAAAACCCGGACAACCTGCGGGGTTGGGGGGGGGGGGGCGAGGGGGGTTGGACAGAAAGTCTAAAAGCGGGAAAACTACATACATTTGCGCATTCGCATGTTGTTGGAGCACTGACAGCCATCTGACGCGGCTCAGGGATTACGTGACACGCAGCGCCGTGCGCAGTGCCCTACAATGCACTGTAAGCTATGTAATGTGTTTTGAGGCAGTTGACCGGTATCCCGACCGCAGTGAAGTTAGTTTCAAGTTGGATATTCGATATTCGAGCTCCGCGGAGTAAGCGGCGTTTAGCTCAAGGTTGATCCGATTTATGAACGCTACTGTCGGCCAGCGGTTCTCCACCGCTCCCGGCCGCAGCGCCCGAAGGTTCACTTAGGGCACATGTGTCAAACTCAAGGCCCGCGGGCCACATGTGGCCCGCTACGTCATTTTATGTGGCCCTCTCCCCCCACCACCGTTTTACAGCCCTATTGATTGACTTAAAATAGGTTTTGAGCACGAATTGACTACAAACTACATCTCCCATAATGCCTTCCGATTGTTACCAGCCAACATTACGGCTTCTCGCCACTAGAGTGCAGCAGAGTCACCTCAAGCTGATTATTAATTTTCCCAGCGAATAAAACTGAAACATCGACAAGCTAACAAGCTAAAGAGCGAAGTCCCGTGATGTTTCAGTCGAGGACTTTTACCGTCTACTGCCCCCTGATTTGATGCCACAGCTTCGACTCCATGCAGCTCGTGTTTTGTCCACGTTTGGAAGCACCTATCTGTGCGAACAGATGTTTTCAATAATGACTTTAAACTAGAAAATTTCGGAAGAAATTTAGCCGGGGCCTGCCAAGGCGCGCCCGTCGGGCATGGGCCCGGCGTCGTCACGCTACAAATCGGCGTCGACGCTAAAGAACGCCGCGACGTAATCAGTGGCACGCGGAGAACCGCAAGAACGTTAAGCGAGGCGGACGTGCACCATTCGGTACGATTTAAAATGTTGTCAAGGCTTTTATTTTGGAAGTTTTGTTAAACTTCATTTCAAAGGGCCAAACTAATCCCAAGCGTAATAGTCCTTGGGTTAAAATAGTTATATAATGCTCAAAACACAAGTAGCTGATGTAAAAATATTCAAGGCTTTTATTTTGAAATTTTCAGTATGCTTCATTTTAAAGTTCTGAACTAATACCACGTGTAAGAGTGCTTTGGATGAAAAAGTCAAATAAAGCCAAAAAGAGCAATTACGTCATGTAAAAATATTCAAGGCTTTTATTTTGAAACTTTTGTTAAGCTTCATTTCAAAGGGCCAAACTAATACCATGTGTAACAGTGCTTTGGATGAAAAAGTCAAATAAAGCCAAAAAGAGCAATTACATGATGTAAAAATATTCAAGGCTTTTATTTTGAAATTTTCAGTATGCTTCATTTTAAAGTTCTGAACTAATACCACGTGTAACAGTGCTTTGGATGAAAAAGTCAAATAAAGCCAAAAAGAGCAATTACGTCATGTAAAAATATTCGAGGCTTTTATTTTGAAATTTTCAGTATGCTTCATTTCAAAGGGCCAAACTAATACCATGTGTAACAGTGCTTTGGATGAAAAAGTCATATACGGCCAAAAAGAGCAATTACATGATGTAAAAATATTCAAGGCTTTTATTTTGAAATTATTATTATGCTCCATTTTAAAGTTCCGACCTAATCCCATGTGTAACAGTGCTTTGGATGAAAAAGTCATATACGGCCAAAAAAAGCAATTACATGATGTAAAAATATTCAAGGCTTTTATTTTGAAATTTTCAGTATGCTTCATTTCAGAGGGCCAAACTAATACCACGTGTAACAGTGCTTTGGATGAAAAAGTCACATAAAGCCAAAAACAGCAATTACGTCATGTAAAAATATTCAGGGCTTTTATTTTGAAATTTTCAGTATGCTTCATTTTAAAGTTCTGAACTAATACCACGTGTAAGAGTGCTTTGGATGAAAAAGTCAAATAAAGCCAAAAAGAGCAATTACATGATGTAAAAATATTCAAGGCTTTTATTTTGAAATTTTCAGTATGCTTCATTTTAAAGTTCTGAACTAATACCACGTGTAACAGTGCTTTGGATGAAAAAGTCAAATAAAGCCAAAAAGAGCAGTTACGTCATGTAAAAATATTCAAGGCTTTTATTTTGAAATTTTCAGTATGCTTCATTTCAAAGGGCCAAACTAATACCATGTGTAACAGTGCTTTGGATGAAAAAGTCATATACGGCCAAAAAGAGCAATTACATGATGTAAAAATATTCAAGGCTTTTATTTTGAAATTATTATTATGCTCCATTTTAAAGTTCCAAACTAATCCCATGTGTAACAGTGCTTTGGATGAAAAAGTCATATACGGCCAAAAAAAGCAATTACATGATGTAAAAATATTCAAGGCTTTTATTTTGAAATTTTCAGTATGCTTCATTTCAGAGGGCCAAACTAATACCACGTGTAACAGTGCTTTGGATGAAAAAGTCATATACGGCCAAAAAGAGCAATTACGTCATGTAAAATATTCAAGGCTTTTATTTTGAAATTTTCAGTATGCTTAATTTTAAAGTTCCAAACTAATCCCATGTGTAACAGTGCTTTGGATGGAAAAGTCAGATAAAGCCAAAAAGAGCAATTACATGATGTAAAAATATTCAGGGCTTTTATTTTGAAATTATTATTATGCTCCATTTTAAAGTTCCAAACTAATCCCATGTGTAACAGTGCTTTGGATGAAAAAGTCATATACGGCCAAAAACAGCAATTACCTGATGTAAAAATATTCAAGGCTTTTATTTTGAAATTATTATTATGCTCCATTTTAAAGTTCCGAACTAATCCCATGTGTAACATTGCTTTGGATGAAAAAGTCATATACGGCCAAAAAGAGCAATTACGTCATGTAAAATATTCAAGGCTTTTATTTTGAAATTTTCAGTATGCTTCATTTTAAAGTTTAAAACTAATCCCATGTGTAACAGTTACTGAGTTAAATCAGTTATATACAGCCCATAGCAGCAGGTAGTTCTAAAGGCCAGTTCTCAGTCCTGATCTGTTTCAACTGAGGGTAGATAGAACTACAGTGATGCGTATTCGTAGTCCTAACCAGCAGCCAATAGCCTCTTGAGTTCCGTTGCTATGGTAAATAATGGTCTCAGCAGGTGTGAGCTGTGAGCTCTGAGCTCTCAAACACACAAGTGTGTTTGAGCAAACACACTTTACTGAAAAAAAGCATTGGAAACAAATCCTTCTTGTTCGGGAACCGTAATACATATTGGAAAAGCGTTTTAAGCGTATGACAGGTCAATGTGTCTTCTGCGATAGTCCCGAGATTCATATCTGTACCTCACTCAGAACATTTACAGTGATGAGAGAAAGAAATGTTGTGCCCAGATCTGAACCGAGATCGGCTGTCACTGTAATTTGAGCAAAAATGAGAAAGTTTGGGTCGCTTAGAGGCAAATTGTGGACAAACCGTAACTGGTATCGACGAGCCGTCTTCACTTTCGAAGAGATCACAGACGTATCTACAAAATGAAATTTGAATGGCATTTCTAGGTGAATTTGTGACGACACAGCAAATCCTCAAAAATAGGGTATTTCTAGGATTTTTCCCATTGAGTTATAATGGGGTTTTTTTCGTAGTTTTTTGCGAATTATGTCGCCACGTTAAGCCCAAATCCCACCAGAAGTAATAGCTCCAATGGCGTGAATTTTCTGCACGTTTTGATACCTCATTTGTAGGTGTGCACCCAGCGGTACGAGCCGCATTAACGGTTACGGAAGAAAAATAAAGATTAAAGAGACGCTTCTCTCCGACAATAGTAATAGGTTCCTGCCATTGCTTTGCATGGCAGGCCCCAACAAGACCAAGCACAGATCGCGCATTACTGACGAAAACCTACACGCCGTTTTGCGGATTGCCACAGAATAGAACTAAAACCAGACATCGACGAACTGACCAGGGGAAAACATTGGTAAGCACGAACAAACTAAATTTAAATAGAATGAATGTAAAACCAAAACTCAGTATACTGGAATATGTATATAGTTTATTGATTTTGCTTGTGTTTTGTTTATTTACAGAACACAACACAATGAGGATGTGTGTGAGTTGGTGACAGGGTGAAGAGGATCAGCTTTGTGTTCAAGGACAGGCAACATCACCTCATTGTTTTGTTCTTATGTGAAATACATGTTCGTTGTGTAATAAATAACGAAAAAGTTTTGTGAATGAAGTTGAGAGTTAATATCAAAGCTTGTTTTTATTCTTTGTCTGCTTATCTTTAACGCAGACAAAGATTAATTTTCCCAGCGAATAAAACTGAAACATCGACAAGCTAACAAGCTAAAGAGCGAAGTTTAGCTGAGCAGTTTAAAAATACTGAGCATATTTTTAAACTGCTCAGTTTAAAAATATTGTGACTTTTAAACTGAGCAGTAATTTTACATCCATGCAAACTCAAATGTAATATTTAAAACTTGAATACATAAAATCAGTTATTTAACAATATGAGGTGTTTAATTTATTTTTAACATTGTATTTTCAGACATTTATGCTAGGGTTGACCAAGTCTAGTTTTCCAGACCTATCACTCTGCAACTTTAGATGCGTTCCTTCTCTAACACACCTGGATCATAGACTCATTCATAGGCCTCTACAGAACTGAGTTGCTGCTAATGAGGGAAGTCAACTTTTTGTCCGGGGTATGTTTTAGCAGGGACGCATCTAAAAGTTGCAGTCTGCAGGACTGCACTTGGGCAGTCCTGATTTTATACCGTCAATGTGGCCCGTTGAGGGTGGCCAATATGCTGAAGTGGCCCTTGGTGAAATTGAGTTTGACACCCCTGACTTAGGGACTATCAACAAATTACCGAACCAAACATTCCTGTCAAAGAAATGTTAATAAATGCCTTGAATTGTAACCAACTAACTAATTGTCAGTGCTAATTGTCATGCTTTTACATGAGCCAAAATAGCATCTATAAAATTTTAAAGTCATATACAATATTTTCAATAATTTTAATATTAAATAATATAATGTTTTCTTCAATAGCTTCCAGGTCATTTGACCTATTGACTCAAAATCACTTTGAAATAATTATACTAGTCTCTTTAGATGAGGCACAGTCATTTGTTTTCCATTTTAAATCATTTTCCATTTTTTAGGAATTTTTTTCATCAAAATTGAGTGTTTTTCTTCAATAGCTTCCAGGTCATGTGACCTATTGACTCAAAATCACTTTGAAATAATTCTAATAGTCTCTTTAGATGAGGCACAGTCATTTGTTTTCCATTTTAAATCATTTTCAATTTTTAAAGAATTTATTTCATCAAAATTGAGAGTTTTTCTTCAATAGCTTCCAGGTCATGTGACCTATTGACTCAAAATCACTTTGAAATAATTCTAATAGTCTCTTTAGATGAGGCACAGTCATTTGTTTTCCATTTTTAGCCATTTTCCATTTTTTAGGAATTTTTTTCTTCAAAATTAAGTGTTTTTCTTCAATAGCTTCCAGGTCATGTGACCTATTGACTCAAAATCACTTTGAAATAATTCTAATAGTCTCTTTAGATGAGGCACAGTCATTTGTTTTCCATTTTAAATCATTTTCAATTTTTAATTAATTTATTTCATCAAAATTAAGTGTTTTTCTTCAATAGCTTCCAGGTCATGTGACCTATTGACTCAAAATCACTTTGGAATAATTATACTAGTCCCTATAGATGAGGCACAGACATTTATTTATGTTTTATGTTTTTATTTTATAATTTTTAGGAATCTTTTCCTTAAAGTTTAAGATTGTTGCTCAATAGCTTTCAGATAACGTCATAAAATTACTTATCAATTTGAAATGATTCCAGTACACTTTATACATCACACATAGCATCAATGCCACACAAACATATTACATTTTCATTTTCCACAGATATTTTCAAAACGTATTTCGAACAATAATGAACACAGTTTCTAGTTTTCAGATTAACTACACAATACACATTTCCAACTGCCTGTTTTTTTCTTTTGAAATTCTGTGCTCTTCATATTTATGCACAGGGCATGGTACCATCGGTCACAGTTGTCACACTGGATCTGTTCACAAATACAAGAAAATATACATGTTTAGCAGTATTGAACTTACTCATCTCCTGTCACACAGTTTGGTGTTTAATTGCTTGTCATTTATTATATAAAACATTTCATGGCTCCCAAGAGTCATTTCCTGTGTCTAATTCTGAATTTTACATTGACAACTCTTGATTTCTCACCCAGTCTGTCATTCCAGGGCCAGACCCCGGGGCTTTGTATGCAGCGCACATCGCACACCAACAGTGGTCATCAAATACTGTAATCAAGAAGAATATACAGCATATTCAAACAAGATAGATTGATAGATCGATATATATATATATAACAAAATAGCTAATTATTTCAGAAAATTAATTTAAAATTATTAATACTTGGAGATTATATAAAATACATTTGTAAACTAAAGTAAATTTTCTAAATTATCAATGTTGCATATCGTTTAGATATCTTTGTCTGTTTGGATTGGCACTGTTGGTGGTTTATATTTTGTGAAATGGAATTTGCATTTTGTAATTTTTTTTTTTTTTTATTGACCTCACGGGCTGCAGGAGCTAATGAGGGCAGACTCTATATAAGTTGAAAGAGTCATTGAAACAGTGAATTAATTGAACTGTCAAGATGTGCTTGTCACAAAGAAATCAAAACTTAGTGTTCCCCAGTGAAAGCAGCGAGGTCTGTTTAGTTTTGTTATCTTTATTGGTTAAGTTCATGTTTTGTATTACAATGTTTGTATATGTTTTAGTTTTCACATTTATTGAGGTTATTGTGGTGACTTTGATGATGGTGGTTGATCTTAATCAAATAAAATAAAAAACCTTAAATTCACCAGTCAAGACTGGTTCAGTAATGTAAGAGCTGGGGAGATTCTGCAATATATATGTGTGTATGTTTATGTATTGTAAGTCGAAATGCACATGGTATACCTGATGCATCAAGGATTTGAAGAGCGAGAGTTCTTCTTTCACTTTTCATTGCCTTTTTTGTTGTGTCAAAATCTACATCTGGCATCAGAGGGAAGGCTTCCATCAGTGCTTTTGCCATCTAAAGAAAAAAAAAGTTTTTACAGACTTTTTTTATGGCATTATAATGCATCAGACTTAAAACATTCATGTGGACATATATAGTGTACCCACATATACTAAAACAGGTATGTTTGTTAGTACAGATACCTGTAGTGAAACATCTAAATGTTTCAACATTTAGAAGATGATGAAAGAACTGTAATTACAAATACTGTGTGGCATGTTGCACTGACCCCAGTTATGGGCTACTGTTGGGGGAGTCTGTATTCCTCCAAGTGAATACACACTCTTTCCACAATTCCGAAAGCCCATTTTAACTAACCAGAGAGACTGTATTTGATGATAGACAACTTTTCTCTTTTGGAAAACAAATGACTGTGCCTCATCTATACAGACTGGTAGAACAATTTCAAAGTGATTTTGACTCAATAGGTCACATGACCTGGAAGCTATTGAAGAAAAACACTCAATTTTGAAGAAAAAAATTCCTAAAAAATGGAAAATGGCTAAAAATGGAAAACAAATGACTGTGCCTCATCTAAAGAGACTATTAGAATTATTTAAAAGTGATTTTGAGTCAATAGGTCACATGACCTGGAAGCTATTGAAGAAAAACCCTCAATTTTGAAGAAAAAAATTCCTAAAAAATGGAAAATGATTTAAAATGGAAAACAAATGTCTGTGCTTCAATTAAAGGGACTATTAGAATTATTTCAAAGTGATTTTGAGTCAATAGGTCACATGACCTGGAAGCTATTGAAGAAAAACACTCAATTTTGATGAAATAAATTAATTAAAAATTGAAAATGATTTAAAATGGAAAACAAATGACTGTGCCTCATCTAAAGAGACTAGTATAATTATTCCAAAGTGATTTTGAGTCAATAGGTCACATGACCTGGAAGCTATTGAAGAAAACATTATATTTCTTTGACAGGAATGTTAGGTTCAGTAATTTGTTGATAGTCCCTAAGTGAACCTTCGGGCGCTGCGGCCGGGAGCGGTGGAGAACCGCTGGCCGACAGTAGCGTTCCGAAATCGGATCAACTTTCAGCTAAACGTCGGTTACTCCGCGGAGCTCGGGCCGGGAGCGGTGGAGAACCGCTGGCCGACAGTAGCGTTCATAAATCGGATCAACCTTGAGCTAAACGCCGCTTACTCCGCGGAGCTCGAATATCGAATATCCAACTTGAAACTAACTTCACTGCGGTAAAATACCGGACGATTTTTAAATTCCCCCCGGACATCTTTTTAGGTCTGAAAAGTAGGACATGTCCGGGAAAAAGAGGACGTTTGGTCACCCTACTTATACACCAGTGGCGGTGTCTTGATATGGGCAGCCGCCCAAAGCGGCTTCTCGTCCAGGGAAACACACACACACACACACCCCACTCGTGCGCGCTCTCACACACGTGACGTGTCCCGCCACTTGCCTCTCTTGACGTAGCACCTCTTCTAACTTCCCTCCGCTGTCAGTCATGTCCTGGTGGCGGTCAACCATCCAGGTGACAAACAAAACGAGTGAATTTGCCTCCTAAACCTAAGACCCAAAAGTTCAAACTTCTCTTACTATGCAGAGCAGCCAATAGAATGATTAAAATATAGCTCTTAGATTAAATAAAATATATAAGTAAATTCAAATGTATATATGTGCTCTCAAGGCTGATAGTTAATCTCATTAATTTTAACTCTAAGAATAATTTCTGTCATATTTCACTGGTTACATGCAGAGGTCTAGATGATTCTCCTCATGGCTATGCTCTGTTCTGTTGTTGCCTATTTGGTTATTTTAGAAACCAACCTGTAGTGTTGAACATTATCGGACATCTGCATCAGACATGAAATGTATATATTTATGCACCCTTATATTGACTTCGTAGGTGTTAAACTTAGCATATAGTTGTTGGGAACGTCATGATGTTTGACGAGAAACTGTAAGGCGAAAAATATCTTGCAGGGCATTCCTTCATATGAATTGGTTTAGTTACCATTTGAGGAGCACACTCGATAAACAAAGACTACCTTTTTCCTACCAGGTTACCGAAACATTAAGGAAGACACTTTGATACCATCCTGGTTCAATGTGATACTCTGGATCTCTTTCTTTGACCTCTCTTGCCTCAGATTGCACTAACAATTTCTTTACATGCCGTTGGCCGCTAGGGGGAGATGTTACTCTTCTTACAATTATCAATAACTGGCAAAGATATATTTTCATTTATGAGATCCAATACGTTTTTGTATTCAAGATGAAACACCATAGTCTCCACAGAATATTTTTTTCTTACCCATTTCTTACTTTCTAAGGCTTTTCCTGACAAATGGATGGAAAGAAACCTTAAATATTGTATCTTAATAAATACTATAGATAAATACTATAGAAAAGACATAGTAAAATCGCATTATATCATATTTGAAAGGATGCATTTCAATGAGTTGGAATTTACTCAAAGTTTATTTTGTCTGGCATTTATTTCCAAACCCAAAATTAACACAGTGCATGTATTTATAACACAAAGACAGTGTGATATACCGTAATTTTGCGTTAATGATTGTGGTTTACAGCTATACAATAATTATTTTTATAGCTTGTAAAAACATCAGAGGATCCAAATCTTACCATGACATAAGCCAAAAAATAATAATATTTTAAACTCCAGTGTTATGTTATGGCCATATTATGATTATAACACAATGATTCTAGACAGCTGTCCAAAATGTGCTGAGAAGTTAGGTTTTCATACATCAGTGGAAAGTTAAGTGGACGGAAAATAGTTATAACTAATGGCATAACAGCAGATAACAGCAGCATTGGAAGGATTATAAAATGTGTCATATTCATGAATATGACTGTGTTTCACATGCAGATCGACTATGTCTCATTCAAATGGAATGGTTGTTTGTGGGATACTGCAATGTAAACCTAATTCCTGAAAAACTGAAATTTGCTTGTAAACCAACAGAAATAAATGCTCTAAAAACATACCTTCTGGATGCGAGTTGTACTTTTTGAAACGAATTACCAAAATAAAACTTTTTTGTTGTCATAATATTCATTGTGTGAGAGTGTGGCATGTAAAGAAGCGTCAGACAGACGGAGGCGGATTGGGCGGCTGTCAGCTGAATGGAGCCGACAGGAGGAAGTGGCCCCTGATGCAGTTCCACACCTTTCCGTTATAGCAGCGGTAGTGCGGATAGCTCCGGTTAAAGGAGGAAGGCAAGAGCTGAGTCAATTTATCGACTCTGAAGGACAAAAACAGGTAAGTAACTTAATTATAACCGGTCTCTTCTTCTACTAAAATGTGTCGCTAATCATATTGTCATCGTAGCACACGTTTATTGCCCTGATTTGTTTAGTTGACTGCAGCTAACTGCTGTTAGCTACTTAGCTTAGCGTGCTAGGTAACGAGCTAACTAGCTGTATTAACAGGCAATCTAGCAATAGCTGGCTAATTTTTCATGTCTGACCCTCCCCCTAAATCTCATTTCAGCGTGACCAGTTTCTCTTACGGGGTATTTCTGGCCACGGACAAGCAGGGATATATTTTACGAAGTTATTCCCTAGTAGCGCGGTAAAGTGTCCCGACGTAAAGCTGCTGTTTCTCTCCCCCCGACAGCAGTGGAGAGAACAAGGGCGCACCCGGTGAGGAGGACCGCCACATCCTAACACCAGAGGAAATTCTCTTCAAGTATCGCGGCTTTTGTTGGAGGTCCTTTTTACCCACACAGTGAATCTTCTCTGCAGTTTCCAGTCATCGCGGCCTGTACCTTTATCTTCATTTTTACTGAACAATGAACGACCTGCAACAGCTGCTGCCAAGTTCTTAGTCTGATCGTGTCATGTTGCGTGTAGGCCAAGAAGACATTATCTGAGCATAAATGCCCCTGCACCTAACAAGATCCAGACAGACTTTAAGGTGAAAAGTCAAGCATGTGTGTATATTTCTGACTTTTGTTCCCAAGTAAACAAAATATCCATTCACTTCATGGTTTCACCAGTAAGTCTATATTAAACTGAGCTGCATTCCAAGTGACCATCAAAACATTATCACATTTTCTCCTTGGGAACAAAATATTTATGCTCAAGAGTTCAAAATGGGGAAAATGCTGTCAAAAATCTTCGGCAACAAGGAGATGAGAATACTAATGCTCGGACTTGATGCTGCTGGAAAAACAACAATCCTTTACAAACTGAAACTGGGACAGTCTGTGACCACAATCCCCACAGTTGGCTTCAACGTGGAAACTGTCACTTACAAAAATGTCAAGTTCAACGTCTGGGACGTAGGAGGCCAGGACAAGATCCGTCCCCTGTGGCGACACTACTACACAGGGACCCAGGGCTTAATTTTTGTGGTGGATTGCGCAGACAGGGATCGCATTGACGAAGCGAGACAGGAACTTCATCGCATCATCAATGACCGCGAGATGAGAGATGCCATGATCTTGATATTTGCCAATAAGCAAGACCTTCCGGATGCCATGAAGCCACATGAAATACAAGAGAAGCTCGGATTGACCCGAATCAGAGATAGGAATTGGTATGTTCAGCCCTCCTGTGCGACCACAGGTGATGGACTGTATGAGGGTCTGACATGGTTAACTTCAAATTACAAGTCTTAATGATTGAGTGCTGACTGTTTTAGGTCAAAACTACAATGTTGCAAGTAACAATTTACTCTTCAAAATGAGAATGCTTAAGAAAAGTTGATTATCTCAATTTATTTTTATTACGTTTATCTTTTGACTAATTTATCTTTAACTGGGTTTGCCGGCTTAAAGTTTGCTTATTTTCTGTAGCAGGCATATATCACATTCTTTTTTGCTTGGGCTTTTTGAGATAAAAAAAAAATGGGGTTAACTGGTTTCTAAGGTCAAAACCACAGAGATCACCACCTTTGCCTGTTCTTTTGTTTCTATTTTATATCTTTTATTTCTCTTGAGGACATTCTTGGACTTGAGATGTTTCACAGTCCTTTTGACTCTGTTGGGATAAACTTTGACATTGAGCTCTTTATTTGTCATGTAGCCTACTTGAAGGACACAGTACTGTGATTTATAATTTTCCTTCTCTGGTATTAAAAAGAACTGGGGTAAACGCAAGAAAAAGAAAACATTGCCCATGTTTACATGTCGCAACACATTTTCTTACCCCAAATACAATTACGTGGGCTTTTCTAGTTAACTGATTGACCTATGTCATGTCTCACTATAATGTGCGGAGTATTAAACAGGCCATCGGTAACCTCAGCTCTGACCTCTCAATCTGATACCACAGCTGAAAAGTCTCAGTATTGGGACATTATATGATTGCTTATATCTGTAGCATGAGTACATAAGTACATTAACCCAACATCAGAGTCCATTCGTTGGCGCAGTCAGAACAGAAAGCTGTTAAGAAGTGAGATGTTGAACAACAGCCTGTGGTGCAGGTCCAATTCCTTATTTGACTGGGGGAACTATGTACAGAACAATGTCATTGTAATGTCTTATTAAAAAAGTGATTTTAAATCTTTTATCTCTCTGTTTTATTTTCATTCATTTGTTGGTTCATTACTTCCAGAGTCTTGCTTTTAGACTTAGGCCATTTCAGCTACAACTTGGTTATTATATGCTTAGAGCAATTGCAAAGAAAACATTTTGTGATATACTCTCCACTATGTCATAAGACTTCATATTTGACGCTTAGAAACATTTAAATAGTTGGCTAAGACAGTGTTTCCCAACCCTTATCCTCAAGGCACACTGCCCTGCATGTTAAATGGATTGCAGTTCAACCTGTTACTCATCCATCAATTGAAATCAGGTGTGCTGAAGCAGAGAATCACCTAAAATATATAGGGCAGTGTGCCATGAGGACCAGGGTAGGAAAACATTGTGCTAAGATCAGTCCTTAAGTAATTCTTCTGAAGCTAGGTGTAGAAGTTGTGTAACATTGATGTAAAGGGACTGGACTCACATGGCAAAGCTGAAAACATCCAGATTTGTCCCTTTTGTAACTGAGGGAAAAGTGTAGCAACCTTTCAGCCAGCTGACCAGCAATCCACAGCTACATGTGTCTTAAAGTGTTTAACTCAAATTTAACCCAAAAATTCTTATCCTCCACAATAGGTTTCAAATTGTATTTAATTACATCTAATGTTAATAAGATTTATATCCAACTTTTTTCTCTTAATTTAATTTCTCCTTCAACTGCTTTATTGTATGTTTAAACAATTTAAATAAAAACACCCCTCTGTTATCCTCTACTAGCTGATGTGATAAAGGGCATATTTAACCAGGGTTAGCTTAGAAACAGGGAGTAGTGGACTAACACTTATCAGTCAGCAAATTTCAATTCTTCAATTGTATCTAAGCAAGATAAATATAATTTATATAATTTTTTTTGCAACTCGTAATTTTTAAATTGATACTTTATGTCTGAAATTCAAGTTAAAACTTGCAGAAACTGTTATGTAGTCATCTAAAGAATACAGAATATATAAAGATGTAGGGAATTAGTGTTTGAGTCACATTTGGCCAAGTCTTTGTGAATAGTTAAACATTGCACACCCCATTCAGCAGTGAAAATGTGCAAAACAGGAAGTCCAGTTGCTCTCTCTTTTTTTTAGAACAGAGAAGTGCACACAACTGTTTGCATGAAAAGTTGAATGGGCTGCGCTGATATTCAGCTGAATTGTGAATTCTTTTTGAATGTTTCATGTTGGTGCTGAGCTGTCAGCTGCAACTTCCTGAGTTTGCCTCAGCTTGAGACGTGACTTCACAAAGCAAATCTGTAACACTTCAGTTTGCAGTGTAAAGCTTTTTGGAGCGAATTGGTTTCACTGCAATCCACACAGTGTGAAACCTTTAAAAATACCACAGCACCACTGTTTGAACTGAAAAATAATTGTTTAAAAAAGCACAAAAACAGCAACTCTTTTTACTGTTGCTTAAATAATGTGTATGTTAATGATAATATCACTAAGACCTAAACATATCTATATGTCTATCTGACTTATCGAAAAATGTTTTTAATAAAAGCAAATTAGGTCATTTTTTCCCACTATATTATTTGTAAGGTTTAATGTCCTGCTAATTAGATAACAGAGAAAGTTTGACCCAGTTGTATGGAACATAGGGTAATCCAGCACTGGTCCTTCCCTGCCTGCTGCTGCGCATTGCTTTGCATGTAAGAAAGACAAATCCAGGTGTAGAGATATTTCTAGTGACTATAAACACACAGTCGTACACTTAAAGCAAAATTATTGTCACTCACCATTTGATTTTGAAAGTGCAATTTGCAATAAATGAGGGGCATTTATGTGAAGAGGCCAACTGTACGCTCTGTCAGAGCAGATAACTTTGGTAATTGGCTCTTAAGGTTAATATCTCTAGAAAGAGCAGAAAGGCAAACAAATTTACATTTTAATCACATGTGCTACATGAATACCATTAAATAAATGTACATATGTGTAATAATATGTTTTGTATGATTTTAGTGCCTGTAAAACTAATGTGTTCTTAATAAAGTCAAATAGAGCGCATTATGCTCCAACGTTAGTAAACAAAGTGTCTTTTAATTTTTCACAGTGTTTTATTATAATACAATTTGAGCACAGCATACTAAATACTATTTCCTGGATTATATTCTGAAGCTAAAACATACAGTACATGTAAATTGTAGAGTGACAATCAGACATAATACTGTTTTGATGTGTCCCATTCTGAGTCATAGTTGTTGTCAGAGTGACTGCACTTGTTGTTTGTAAGATCTTTTGCTCTAGCAATAGCTTTTAAAGCCTCAGGATGTTTGTTTTAGCTCCACAGAGGTTTCTGTCTGGCAGGTCAGGTGACATAGATGACTTCTAAAGACTCTGAGACTTATGACTTCCTTTGGAAAAACTGCAAAAAAGTTTTATATAATCACCTACAAGTCAAGCCCATTGTATAGGACAGAAGTCTCCAGAATATGCCTAATTTAACCACCAGGGTTTCCACCTTTTATTACAACCATATGATCCTTTAGTCTTTATAGGCAACACTAGTGCTCGAGGGCAGAGGACAAAAACTGCGCAGGTTTTAATGACCTCCCTTCTGTAAAGATAAAACCTCCTGCCCTTCTGTCAACTCCCTCCATACTCAACTGGAATTCCACACACTTCCTGAGAGGAAAGGTCAGAAATGGCTTTTGGGTCGAAGTAGGAAGCTCAGTAATGAGGAGCTTCTTCTAATAACCTTCACTGCTTGCAATAATGAGGTGCTAGGCCGAACATCAATGCTGCTACAACATCAACTCCAAAAAAAAACAAGTGCTGTGAGCAACATGCTTATGAAAATAGGCACATAGTTTAGTCCTTTCATAATTCACAAACTAAGGGCTTATGCTCTTACTTAACTTGTTTGCATGTGAATATGTGACTAATTTGTCTTAGGTTTAAAATCTGCGTGTTTGTTGGGCTTGTTTCTATGACAGTAGGTTAAAGGATCTCTGCAGTTACGCATGAGTGTCTTTGGCGTCACAGACAGTGCCAATTTTGGTATTATAAGTCTCCTATCAGGTTTTCGGATTTACATGGAAATAATTAAAAGGAAACAGCCTCTAAATGCGGTGCCAACAACACATGTTTTCCACTGTTTCACAATGATGGTTTCCAACTTATTAGTCAGCTTCAGGGAAAAAGTGAAATGGCTCCAGAGTTGTTAAATAACTGCATCCCTCCCACGATTACAGGCTAAACCTGAACTGTCTTTGCGGCTTTCAGGGGTGTGGTTTGTCTAAGTCACTTGTCTTCATTTCCTCTGAGCTCCATCTGCAGAGCAGCATTTCTGCAGGTAGTTCGAGAGTAATCCTCCCCAACATAGTCATTGTTGGCTTAATGCTAGCCTACAATTTAGCAGACACACCCTCCTGGGTAATCACGGTAGGATTTGGACATTCGTGCCCGTAAAGGCCAAGCACCATCATTACAGCCGTTTATTTATTTGCTAAATGGTTGGTGGGAACAGATACTCCAAACTGCTGTTGTTACAGCTTGATTTGGTTTCTCTTTAACCTTATAGACACTAAAGTTGTCGTTGGTTGTGAAATTGCTGCCTCTATGTCCACTTTTGAATTCCTGTGCACCCTCTGTAGCCTCTTCGATTGTGTAGTTAATGATAAACTCACACAGAGCTCAGTTTAAAACAGGTGCGGAAGTGGCAGAAAGCTGTTTGGTTTCCTGCTGAGGGCACAGTTCCCCTGAAAGCAACTGGCTTTAATCAAAGTGCCTTGCGAAAATATTAGCACCCTTTGAACGCTAACAGATTTTTTCACATTAAAACCAGAAATTTGACTGTATTCTTTTGGGATGTCATGTGGAAAACGAACACAAAGTAGTGCATAATTTGAAAGTGAAAGGAAATGTTTCTGCAAATAAAAAATGATGGGGTGCAACAATGTATCCTGAATGACAATTCAGCATACATTGAGGAGTAGTATGGATCTGTCAGTAGAGTGTCACTGGGTGAAATTCTATGAAGGCCTCAGAGGTCTGCAAGAGAACATCATGAATAATATCTTGAAGACTAAGGAATAGGACGACAGGTCAGGGATACAGTTATGGAAAACTGTAAAATGCTTCAGCATTGAATAAATAAATTATTACTGAGATTGAGCTATTTTGCAAAAACAAAATGGTAGTCTATGTCAAGCTGTTGGAAGATACTCTGAAAGATTTGCCAGCTGCATCCGCTGTCACTTGTTTAATTATGCACTGATTTGTTTTGTCCATTGAAATATATTTAAATAACAATACATTAAGGATCACTGCTGTTGGAACATGACAAAATGTTAGAAAAAGGGTTTGAATACTTTTGCAAGGCTCCCTTCTTTCAGTAATGGCTGTGTAACTTGAGTTTGTTTTACTGCAGTTGTTCCAGACCTGAATTTTCTCACTTATATTTTTTTTTCCTGAAATTGTTGATTATCAGCCATGCTCTGGTGGCCAAATAAGGTTGAAAATGTGAGGACCGTGAAGTCCAAGGTACACCGGGCAGTTGTCCAAAGCACATTCCATTCATATGTGCAGCTGAAGGTTGCTTGCTGTGGTGAAATTACAAGCTCAGAGAACCAGAAAATTATTATGAACTGCTGCAATTCCACCTGACATTTTCAATTTGTGTGTAGCGCCGTACATAATGTGCATAGAACCAGAGTGTGCACTACATGTGCTACAAATTCTATTTAACTCGGCTAAAATCATTGGTGTAAGTGTAATTCAATTTCCTAGATATGTTCATGGGTGCTCCTGAAGATCTATAGATGCTTGGCACAGATTTATTAGTTTAAACTAGTTTGTCTCTGCAATCACACACCAGAAATACAAACGATTGTAGCTTGCATTCAGGTGTGAGAATGGTGTTACTTCAGGAATAGGAGGGTAAGGTATGATTAATAGTGCTGCAGCTTGCAGTTTTCTGAATCTCCTTATTGCAAAAACCACAACTGCATGTGTTTCGGAAAAAAAAAAAAAAATCAGTCGTTACTCCTTTGTGATAATCTGCTTGGTGAATAGAACTGGCCAGTGCTTGTTCAGGCAGCACATAGATCCCCAACCTTTGTCACAGAGCATCTGTTTTCACAGAAACAAGGGAGGGTGATTTTATCATCACACACGGGAGCACAGGCACAAGTCATTCACCCCCACAGCTGCACACACTGACTGAAGGTCCATGTGATGCAACCTCAACCGCTTCCTTTGAACAGTTCTTACATGCCAAATCAGTGTTGTGACGATGCTTCTGGATGAAACAACACATGTTGCTTGTTAGGAGGTGGAGAAAAAGACTAATTCATGGCAAGTCTTGTGCTGCTGCTCACTTATGCTCCACAATTAAGAAATGACTCAGGGAAATGTTCCGTATGTACCCTGGTCTGGACTCCAAAAAGCCTTTAAGCAATGTTAATGAATGATCCAATACTAATGCTTTAATAGGAATGGAAATGTGTGCACACTATCCTTACAGAGCTGGATTCTTGCCCCCCTCCCAACTGCAGCACAGCTGTCCTAACATCATCCTAACAGAGAGAGAGGAGGGAAGCAGCGATGTTTCCACTAAAAACCAGTTGTTCTACAGTACCCCATCGCCATTTGATGCAACTGTGAAAGTATGGTTCAAAATGCTCAGTGTTGCTGCATTCCAAAAGGGGTTTGGAAGTTGTGCTGAGAGATAACAGAGGTCACATGCTCCGCTTTAAAAAAGTGAGTTCTGTTGTCTGTTTGTGGAGCCTTAAGTTCAGTGAACTCTTTTTTTCTATGAGAGATAGAAGTGGAATGCGTGTGTGTGTGTGTGTGTGTGCAGAGAGAAGTGTTTAGGCACCTTTTGCAGGATCAGAGGACTCCACCATTTATGCAGTCTTTCTATTTTTAAGCAGCCCAGTTTGATGTCTATTCTTGAGCCACTCCCTAAGAATTAGTGAGAAAATGAGTCTTCCTTTTTCTGGAGCAGTGTCTCTTGGCTCCAGGCAGCGTGATGATGATGATGATGGTGACACAAAGGGTCCTCTGTGTCACTTGGCTGTGATGCAGCAGAGTGGAGCACGCCACACAGAGCGATGCGGCTTTTTCACAGCATTTTGGCTGCGATTCAGTTCATCTCTCATAGAGCAGTAAAAACAGTTTGCAAACACGAGATCAGATATTTTAATGTTATATCATGATTAATGAGCAGACATTTTAATAAGTGAGAAATATTTTGAGGTTAGTTTGAGAATATAATAGCACCATCTGTTGGTAGGAAATGGCCTCATTTGTGTTTTGTTGCAAAGAGGACCTACAAAATGAATAGCATTAAGGCAACTATAATCCACTATTATGTGTACAAAATAGCAACCTCAACGTTTCTCTGTGATTGTCATCATTTATAGTAAGGCTTCCTGTGTTTCCATCTGGTACAAGCCCAATTATCTCATTTTTAAAAGCATATATTTCCTTTTTTTAGTTATTCTTAGTCAAAATTTAAGAGGTTATTTGTTTTGAATGGAAAAGCTTTAAGTCGAACTATAATCTCTAATAAGACTATCTGAGACCTGTCTCCATCACATATGGGAACAGTGATTTAATACCAGCTATGATTAAAATCAATTAGCTGTTCAAAGCTAAAAAAGGCCTTAAGACAAAGTTCATTCTGATTACTGTTCAAGTGCTTCAGGACAAAAAGTGAAAGGAGAATGGAGGGTCACGGTGATTATAGTTGAACTGATTAGTAAAATTAAATTAAAATCAGTATATCTATGTTCTACAAACTCTCAAAAAAAGTTTTTAAAAAACCCCAGATCAGATTCATTTCTTAAAATATTATCTAAACAATGTCCTATCAAAAGCAATTTCAATGTATTCATATAGATGGATTCAGATTCTAAATATAATACAATATATAGCATAGAACATTGTATACTGTCTAAGAAAGCCAGTATACCAGTATTAGAGAATTCCTTCTTCCACAGCAACCTTGTGTTAAAACGTAAGCAGTTAATTTTTGCCACTTTTCTTACAGACAGATACAATAATTTAAGCAGGTGGAGCTCTATATTTTTCACTATTCACAGCTTCACAATTTGATAAAACAGGATGAACCAACGGAAGCAGATTACATGGCTCCCTAAATCATCATTGACTGTGTAAACTTTAATCTGAAACAGTCCAATTCTTCTTCTCCTTAGTTTATCAACTGAAACATTGACTCCAGCCTCAATGTAATTGATGTAATCAATGTATTTTGTCAGACTTTTAAACTTCCCCTGACCATCTGCATTGTTTCACTTAGCCAGAGTACTGAAGGCCACCCATGCTCTTTATGCTACAGTTCTTACTGTGTAAACAAAGCAAGAAATGCTGTCGGGGGCCCCGTGTGTCTGTGAGAAAGTGTGGGGCATGCTTCATGGTTTTACGGTTGAATAAGAGCTATAATCTTCTTAATCTGGAGCTCTGAATAGAATTCCTCTCATATGGGGGCAAAACCCAGTAGTGTTCACTTTGCTTTACAAAACCATGCAATTTAACCTACCATGGCTAAATTGTAAGTTTTTTATTTACTTGATGCAGCACATGAATGTTAATTGAATGAAATTATT